>NC_051401.1:44810039-44812539 GCF_015228065.2 Penaeus monodon | reverse complement strand
GTGAAGATGTAGAGATACGGTGCTAGGTGTTGAGATGATTATTAATTGAGGCTTAGAGGCCGGTGCTAAACTATTTATAGGCCTATCCCATCACGGCCCAAAAATCGACCCCGGTTTATAGGCCTACCTTCCCATTGCGAAAATTTTGCGTAGGGAATTTTAATGATTTTTAGGGGAGATTTGGTCTGAAATAAGGCTCTGACTCCTTTTTTAAGCGTCTCCATGTTGATTCATTACAGAGGGAGTGAGTTTGTAAAGTTCTCTGTGGGGCTTAGGAACAGGAGTGAAATTTTATTTATTTTTTTCGCTTATGGAATGTGGAAGGGATTTTTCAGCGAGGGAAGATGATTTTTTTTTTTTTTTTTTTTGCGTCGAGGAGAGAGTAAACGATGCGATTTATTGGTTTCCGTTCCAGTTAGCCTATGCGAGGTTTTCTGCGTGTCGATCTGTTGTTGTTTTCAGTCGCAGGTGTGTGTGGTTCGGAAAATGAGGAAAAGTGTTGGCGATGGTATACGACGCGAGGCTCTCCTCTGAGACTGAGTCCTTGTTACCCCAGAGAACAACCCTAGGGTGCTCCCCAGAGCCCTCAAACGTCTAAAATCCTTCTTGGCTCGTCCTTATCCCCAGACACTCAGCCAATTACCGAATTTCCCTACCGGGCATCAGCCTCGGAACGCCACCTGTGATTATTCCTTAAATGGCGTTTGTCGTGACTCGTTTTTTCAGAATTTCTGGTCGTATTCTTTGGCAGTTTTTCATTATTTCTGATTTTAGTTTCTTCATTCACTTCACGGCGGTGTCATTAGATTTCCCTTAGTCGTTACGCAAGTGTTTATCTAAGTATTACTTGTGTGTTATACAACTTTCTTGTTTTCAACTTGCAAAGGAAATCCCTTAGTTGAAAAGTGTCTTGAATTTTGTTGTTTGTCTAATACAGGTAAAATTTACCTTTCATGGCTTTGTGGAATTTAAATTATACCAGTTAATTTAGGTTGTTTATTTATTTGCCGAGGTAGGTCATGAAGTCCTTGGCAGTTTGGAACAAAGGATGAAAATTATTGACTCTCATTATGTATAGATAAACAATTTCACGGAAACCCAAGTGATTGAGAAAAGTTTGATTCTCTCTATCTATCTATCTATTTATCTCTCTCTCTCTCTCTCTCTCTCTCTCTCTCTCTCTCTCTCTCTCTCTCTCTCTCTCTCTCTCTCTCTCTCTCTCTCTCTCTCTCTCCCCCCCCCCCCCAGGGAATGGGAACAAAAGTAAAGAAGAAGCTGTAAAAGCATGTATAAAACCCGCCAGAATGCCTAAGAAATAATTTCATTTAAGAATGGTAAAGCCCTAATTATATATCAGTCCATAAAACTGTGTCGCCTCCCTGCTTGGTGCTCTGGCGTAGGCAAGGAAACCTTCCCCATATGTTTTCTAGAGAGATAAGTTACCATTCTGAGCTCTACTTGGCTGAATATACGCAGGGGACTTTTGTTGGCTGAGATCGAGGCAGGGAGCATGATGGTACTTGTCAGAACCGTGTCTGTAGTCTTGATTGCTAATAAATTGCCATAGAAGTCTTGATGTGCAGGTATTTTATCCCTCGCCAGTGCCCTCACCGCTGAAACCTGTGGTGGACATGTGAGGGTCTTGTTAATACTAATCAAGTAATGGAACGAACAACCAGATTCAGTAGTGGACCATGCCATGAAGGATGTGGTGTGTGTGAAAAGCAACGTAAATGGGTTCTAAGGTCGGAAAATCTAATTTGTCACTCTTACGCCCCAAATAGAAAATTCAGACAGTGTGGCAGAGGTGTAGGCCACCCTCCCTCCCCCATGCGTGCGTGCACACACACACACACACACACACACACACACACACACACATACCCACATACACACACATACACATACACACACATACGCACACATACGCACACACACATACACACACACATACACACACACATACACACACACACACATGCACACACACGCACACACACATACGCGCACACACACATACGCACGCACACATATACGTGCACACTCTCTCTCTCTCTCTCTCTCTCTCTCTCTCTCTCTCTCTCTCTCTCTCTCTCTCTCTCTCTCTCTCTCTCTCTCTCTCTCTCTCCCTCTCCCTCTCCTCTCCTCTCTCTCTCCCTCTCCCTCTCCCTCTCCCTCTCCCTCTCCCTCTCCCTCTCTCTCTCTCTCTCTCCTCTCTCTCTCTCTCTCTCTCCCTCTCTCTCTCTCTCTCTCTCTCTCTCTCTCGTTCTCTCTCTCTCTCTCTAGCGTTGTATCGATGTCATTTATGCAATTTCATTATGATAGGTTGGCAAAATAATCTGCAAAAAAGATATCTAGCCAGCTGAATTTTTGCTCACACGTTTAAAATGAGTTGTTAGATGATGACTATTTAGATCTGCTCGTTATGATGCAGTCAAATGGAAAAGCACAACTTGAATATAAAATCATGATGTCTGTAAGTTATATGTTTCTTTAAATG
>NC_051401.1:44787539-44802539 GCF_015228065.2 Penaeus monodon | reverse complement strand
TTGGACGCTCCATCTTTTTGAGTCTTATTTTAAAGTCAATAGTTAGTAGTTGGTGGTCAATGTTGCAGTCGGCACCAGGTCTTGTCTTGGCATTTTTTATGCAAATGTGTGTATATATATATAATATATATATATATATATATATATATATATATATATATATATATATATGTATATATATATATATAAAATATGGATGTATATATATGCATTTGTGTGTGTGTGTGTGTGATCATTATTACTGATATTATTATTATTATTATTTTTTTATGATTATCATTATTATTGTTATTATTATTATTACTATTATTATTATTATTATTATTATTATTATTATTATTATTATTATTATTATTATTATTATTACAATTACTACTAATACTAATACTTAATGTTGCTGGCATTAGGACCATTTTGATGTTATCTAAATGTTAATATTAAAGTGAATTCTGATTCTGTTTATCAGTGGTAATGATATTGTGAGAAGTAAAACAATAATAATAAGAGGAAAATGAAGATAGCAGTTAATGTGTTTTTAGCAAATTTTGTAACAGTATCAATGTTCGTGTTACGATAGTGGAGACGGGGAAATTATAAGGGAGGGTAAATATCCGTCGTTTGTTATTCCTGCTATTTTTATTTTTGGCGTATTATATTTTTTGTTAGCATCGGTGTCTTTGCTTTTTTAATGTCGGTTATTGTTATTAGTGGTTTTCTGTTACGGCTGGTTATGGTAATGACAAGGGTGATGATGATGTGCCTATCAGTTCTTTGTTGCATTTGTCATGGTATGTTTTTCGTTGGTTTCTGTTACTGTTGTTATCATTTTTATTTGTTATTGTGATTTTTATTAGAGTGATCATGATTATTAATGATGATAATAATAATGATAATAATAGTAATATGATGAGGATGATGATTATTGCTATCATTACTATTATTTTTATTATTACCATTTATATTATTATTATTATTGCTCTCCTTATCATTATTATAATATATATATATATATATATATATATATATATATATATAATATTATTTTTTTTTTTTTTTTTTTTTTTTTTTTTTTTTTTTTTTTTTTTTTTTTTTTTTTTTTTTTTTTTTTTTTTTTTTTTTTTTTTACTATTACTATTACTATTATTGTTGTTGCAGTTATTATTACAGTTATTATCTTTTCTGTTATTGACTTTTTTTATTTCCTTTCTCATTTGCTTACTTTTCTTATTACAAGTATGACAATTACTATTGTGTAGGTCGGGAATATTATTATTTTCATGTATTTCTTTAGCGGAGTTCTTGCCATGGTTAATGTTAATAATGATACTGATACTGATAAAATAATGATGATGATTTTTTTTGTGATTATGAGGATGAAGATGATCACTGTATTTTTATTTTGCTTTTCATAAATATTTTTTTCAGATAGTTGTCATTAATGTTGTGAAATTTGGTATTGTTGTTGATGTTTTTTGCTACTGTTGATATTTAATATATTTGCCATTATCAATGTTACTGTTCTTACTTTTTTTTTCCTTATTATACCTTTGGTTTGGTCATACTAATAGAAATCTTAGATTGTATTATTATTATTGTTATTTTTTGTATCATCATTCATTTATTAATGCATTTATTTTTTACTACATTTGTTATTTTTACCAATTTATTTAAATGCGGTTGTTTTTACTGTTACTACTTGACTGCGTTTCTCTCACACCGTCGACTAATTATTTTTCTCTCGTTTGCTTATAGGGACGATACTCGGGCAGCCGTCTGGACCAGTGCACCTTTACCCTGTACGGGGGCAACTGGAGATTCACACTTAACGGTCTACCACCGTGGTACTGAGGTTTGCCCCCAACCTCCATTCTGAGGTTACACAGGCCGTAACTAAGGTGGGTTACGCAGCGGTTTGGAGCAGGTTAACTCTAGGGGTTGGTATGGGTCTGTGGGTAAGTTTGGGGGGCCGTGGGTCAAGGTTTTGGTTCGTTGGGGTTTGGGGTTATGTTCAGGAGGGTAAAGGTCGTTCGTTGGAAGGAGGTTTAGTAGTTTGTAGAGTATAAAATCTGAATTAGTTAATGGAATGAAATGCATTTTCAACATCGGCATTTTAGTATTTTAAATATGTAAATGAGCATTTGGAATTCTTTATGCATTTTTTTTTTTTTTTTTTTTTTTTTTTTTTTTTTTTTTTTCTTTCTTCTGATTAAACCATTATCTCATTTACACAAGTCCTCCCATCCTCAAATCAGTAAAGACTATACGTAGGTAAACTAACATTGTTATAATGAATCCTTCGATATTCACATGCCCCTTCCGTTGCAAAGTTCGTTGACAGGCCAGTAAAAGTGGAATTCCTTCTGTCAAATTGAATCCCCCTCCCTAGGCACCCCCCCCCCCTCCTGCAGTTCATCTCGCTTCCATAGTAAAGTTCATATAGAATTCCTCTGGCAAAAATGAAACCCCATATCTACACGTCCCCTCCATCGCACAGTGCATCACACGGAATTCCTAATGCCAAGATTAATCCCTCTGCTGCATGCCTCCCCTCCATGCCTCCCCTCCATGCCTCGATGCCCCTTCCTTCTGCAGGCCTGTAGAGACGTGATAGGAATCCTCGTGCAAATTTTGATTCCCCTCCTTCACGCGTCCCTTCCTTCCGCAGGCTGATACACATTACCGTGGAGGTTACAAGAACCACAAGAGAACTCTTTTCTAAATTGCTCCCATCCCCCTTCTCGAATCTAATCCAAACATCGCCCAACAACAACAAGTGCTAAATAACAGAACTTCAACAAGACAACTGCCAAACCGTGCAAACATGAAGCTGGAGTGCAATTTTTTCACGGGGTCTGCGCGCATCCTCAACCAGGAGACGACCATGGATGCTATCAGGGACTTGACCAAGGAGACCGTGAGTCCTTCTTCTTCTTCTTCATCTTTATCTTCATCTTCATCTTCCTCCTCTTCTTCTTCCTCTTCTTCTTCCTCTTCTTCTTCCTCTTCCTCTTCTTCTTCTTCATCATCTTCTTCTTCTTCTTCTTCCTCTTCCTCTTCTTCCTCATCTTCCTCTTCTTCATCCTCTTCTTCTTCTTCTTCTTCTTCTTCTTCTACTTTTTTGCCATCTTTTCATCCCTCCTTCCTTCTCATTCTCTCTCATTTTCCTTCTGACTTATTCTCTCTCTCTCTCTCTCTCTCTCTCTCTCTCTCTCTCTCTCTCTCTCTCTCTCTCTCTCTCTCTCTCTCTCTCTCTCTCTCTCTCTCTCTCTCTCTCTGTCTCTCTCTCTCTCTCTCTTCTCTCTCTCTCTCTCTCTCTCTCTCTCTCTCTCTCTCTCTCTCTCTCTCTCTCTCTCTCTCTCTCTCTCTCTCTCTCTCTCTCTCTCTCTCTCTCTCTCTCTCTCTCTCTCTCTCTCTCTCTCTCTCTCTCTCTCTCTCTCTCTCTCTCTCTCCCTCTCTCTCTCCCTCTCCCTCTCCTCTCTCCCTCCCTCCCCTCCCTCCCTCCTCCCTTCCCTCCCTCCCTCCCTCCCTCCCTCCCTCTCTTCTCTCTCTTCTCTCTCTTTATCTCCCTCCTCCTCCTGCTCCTGCTCTGCTTATCCTTTCTTTTTCCTCCTCATCCTCTCCATCCCCTTCCTAATTCTCTTCCTCCATATTGATTTTATTATTGATGCTTTCTCTTCTGTGCTTCCTATCCTTTTTTATCTTTTATATGCATTTCAACCATTTCCCAGTAATTTGAACTTCCTGCTATATTTAATGTTGAAATAGATATTGATTTACGAACAAAAAGTTCAGACTGCGGTATTTATTATTTGAACTTAATGAACCTCCAAACTATTCTCCAAACTCAGCCTTTGGTAAGTGATCTCTCTCCCCCCTTCTCAGGGACGCGAAGACCCATTCTACGTTCTGGACATCGGTGACATCGTGCAGAAGATCAAGATTTGGCGTCTGAAGATGCCCCGCGTCAAGCCCTTCTATGGTGAAGATTTACCTGCCTTGTACTTTTTCATTATTTTCTTTCTCTGATGCTGGGATGGCACAGTTTACAAATTCTATTTACATGTAGATACGGCCACAAGAGCTCAGTCACCAAGGAGTTAATTTCTGTCTGGTCTCATCTGTTAACCCCATGCCTTGATTTGAAGAAAGATTTTTGTTTTTTAGTTCATATGGCTATTAGCATTGATTATACTAATTAACCCCTTGATTGCTAGGTGCTTTTGGGGCCATCTGTGTGTAAATAGAATCCTCAAAATATAAGTACAGTGGACAGTACAATTACCTGGCACCAATGGGTTAGGTAAAAAGTAATAGGACTACTAAAAATCTAGATTGACTTGCTTTCTTAAAAGATATTAAAAGGAATCTGTAGCTTGAGTTTTGGAGAATGAGATTGTTAACTTAAAGGTCCTTTCAGTATTTTCTCTCAGTAGATAAGTGCTAATGATCTAAAGCAAGGCAACTAGTCGAGACTGGAATATCACTTTCTTACTATCAGGTTTCTGAAATGCCTCGTGTTGCAAAGGTATATTTGATTATGACAAGAGAAGACTTAAAAAAAGAGAATTATGCTTAAGGCACTTTTTGTTAAATCTTCATTTGCCTTTACAGCTGTGAAATGCAATGACAATCAGACAGTGCTAGAGTTGCTAGCTGCTCTTGGGACTGGCTTTGATTGTGCTTCGAAGGTGAGGCTTTTGACAGCGTTATACAGTTCACCGAGTGTTCCGTTCGGACAAGTGGAGAGTTATATCATGTTTTACTCTGTTATACTTCTAGGAGGAGCAAATTTCAGCAGAGTGAAAAGGGCTGAATGTGCATGATAAGTTTGTTACATATATAGTCTAATAATGATAGCAATACACAAAATCTTAAACTTGTTGTAGATTCATTATTTAAACAAGTTCTTGAATTATTATTCACTGGCAGAGCAAAAATTCCCTTTAAGAGTGTTATATTTAAGAATATTTAGGTTGAGATAGTCTGATCTTGAGAGTGGATTATATCTCTTACCTCATTTAGTTTTCGTGAATAGTAATTATTGTTATATATAGATTTTTGTTTTTCTCACTCTGTCCACGCTTCTCCCTTTCACACAGGTGGAGATAAAGAAGATCCTGGACCTGGGCGTAGATAGGTCTCGCATCATCTACGCCCACCCGTGTAAACCAGCGTCCCACTTGCGCTATGCAGCCAAGGAGGATGTGTCCCTCATGACCTTTGATAACGAGACGGAACTCCATAAAGTCAAGGCTTACTACCCCAACGCCCAGTGAGTGACAGGGATTTCAGTGTTTTTTTTTTTTTTTTTTTTTTTTTTTTTTATTATTCCAAGAATATTATGATTAATTTTATTTGGTCATTTTATTTGTACTCATTGCATAGGAAGAAGTAGATTGTTTTGGTCCATACTTCTAAGGATTGGTAATAAATAGGATTGGCAGACAATAATAGAACATTACAAATTCAAGGGTGTAATCCCGAAGTGCACATTAAGTGGTGTGAAGTTTGGAAGCAGAGCTCTTAGAGAGGATTGGGTCAGTTGTAGGCGGTTGGCGTCAGAATGGCTTTTAGGCACATACTATATCCACTGTGATTTTATTTTATTAATGTTACTTACTCATAGATGCTTAGTCACCAATAAGCAATTTACTAGTCTCACCTATGTCACCCGTTTGACCTGTTCCTTGATTATATATATATATATATATATATATATATATATATATATATATATATATATATATATATATATATATATATATATATATATATATATAATATATATATATATATATATATATATAAATTTTTCTTCTTCTTCTTCTTCTACTTCTTCTTCTTCTTCTTCTTCTTCTTCTTCTTCTTCTTCTTCTTCATATATGCATTTTTTATTGCTGTTAGTATTTTGATAACATCACGGGAACATAAAGACAATAATAACAATAACAGCAATATTAATAGCCCTAGAAAAAAAAAACTTATTTCCCCAAAACCCATGGAAAGGGGAAATGAGGTGCGCTCACTTAGGGGGTCACCTAATTGCCTTCTTAGTGCCTGAGCACATGTGGAGCCATCTATGTGTAAACAAAATTCAGGAAACAGAACTGCAGGGGACAGTAAATGTACCCAGTGCCAGTAGGTTAATCTGCATAGAATTTGATTTTGTTATCACAAATGTGGTGTAAGCCCTGTGTTAGGCCATAATTTAAGAAAAATCACCTGGAAATTTTATTTAGCTGCTTAAGTTGAGCATTATTATTTTTTGGTTAATTCTTTATATGCACCTTTCAGTTGAAAGAAGTATTAGGGAAAGTGGGTGTGTCATGGACCGATCTTTCAAGGAACTGAGAACCATGGGGAAATTAATACACATGAAATGGAGTCTTTACAGGGAAAATGTGGGAACTACTGGGGTAGATTGTAGGTTAATTATTTATTTGCATGCTTATTTGTTTATTTTGAAGTGTCCTGTTGTAAATAGTATTTATTTTTTATTTACTTTTTTATTGGTTAAGGGCTTAGAATGAAAAAAATATTGCTGTCTCAAGAAAATGTGGATTTTATTCAGCCACTGTTTCTGTCGACTCATGTAATAGATAGTATGTTTATTTGTATTTCTGTAAGAGATATCTATTTTTGAATTACGAGCATTCCTGAACTTTCAGAAAAGTAAAAAACCTCATTAGGTATCACTAGGTACCATCATGAAAAGGAAAACTACTAATTATTTTTAAAAAATCACAGCTATAACCACATTTTCGCACCACAGGCTTGTGCTGAGGATCCGCTGTGATGCTGAAGACTCCCAGTGCCCCCTTGGCATAAAGTTCGGGGTTTTGCCTGAGGATGCTGGGGCTCTCCTGGCCACTGCCCGGGCACTTGATCTCAACATTGTTGGTGTCTCTTTCCATGTCGGGTCAGGCTGCCGTGAGCCCTCGGTGTTCCAGCGGGCAATTACCGCAGCAAGGCAGGTCAGTTAGTGAAAGGCTTCATTTACCAGTTAATGGTACTGTTAGTAAATTTTGGGGATCCCAGGGGGTTTGGTTCCTTGAAGGCTCCCCCTGTATTTTTAGAGAATGTACATGTCAGTATAAAGATTATTCAGCCATTCAACAGGCATTTTTTGGTGCAGAATGCTTTTAAAACAAATTACGATTTATTATCTCTATTTATTTACTGCACTAAATGCACACCATGAGGGTGAGGATGAGGATGTTGAACGTCATCATTTTCATAATTTCACTGTCATTATGTTTATGATTTTTAAGTATTTATTCTACCACCATTATCATCATATCTTTTGTTATTATTAGAATAATCATATTTTCTCATCTTTTAATATTATTTGTTTTCACTGCTGTAATATTTTTGCTCTTTTGTACAGTCTCTGTTCATTCTTGTATAACTACCAGATCTTTGATGAAGCCCAAGAGCTGGGTTTCAAGCTGAACTTGCTGGACATTGGTGGTGGTTTCCCTGGCACGCGCAACAGCACCTTGGACGAGATCGCAGAGTACGTCAACAACTCCCTGGATGAGCACTTCCCTGAGGGCTGTGGTGTCAAGGTAAGGGGGGGAGGAAGCTGTTCCTTAGTTTTGTTTTGGCTGTGGGGTGGAAATCATGGTCCTTTTTCTTTTCCCTTCCTTTCTTTTCTTTTCCCTTCCTGCTGTGAATTTGGTGAATTTCATTAACTTTATTGATATTGAAATACTCAGTGATTGATTTGATATCGAGTCATCGTCTTGATACTTAAAGGTAAAAATCGTATGTGAAATAAGAGCTTTTAGTGTAGGTTTCTTTTGTTTGGAAACATACTGAGGAGCAGTAAGTGCATGAATTAGCATGTACAAGTTAACCTCACCTGCTGAAAGTTTCAAAATATCACACCACATCTGTTGCAAAATTTCAGGTGATCGCTGAGCCGGGCCGTTATGTTGTGGCTTCGGCCTTCACCCTGGCCACCTACGTAATGGCCAAGCGGGAGGTGTGTGATGACAACGGCACGCTTCTTTCCACCATGTACTACATCAATGACGGCGTCTATGGCTCCTTCAACTGCACCTTGTACGACCACCAGGAAGTGTACCCCATGTTGCTTGAGGTGAGCTATTTGTGTGTTTGTGTGTGTGTGTGTGTGCGTGCGTGCGTGCATGTGTATGAGTTTGTGCATATGCATCTGAGTAAAGGAAGTCTTACCAGGGAGATTAAACATATTGGTTTTGAACAAAACCCATTTATGTATATCCTTTGTACTAAATATTGAACTTGGTTGATTACATATGCTGTGTTCATTGCTGAAAAGAATATAAATTTCATTGTCACTTCATTCATGTGAAGTGTATTTATGTTAGCTTTTTTATTATTATATTTTATTCTGCTGTAAAAGTTGTATTTTTATCATCTCTCTCTCCCTCCCTCCCCCTCTCTCTCTCTCTCTCTCTCTCTCTCTCTCTCTCTCTCTCTCCTCTCTCTCTCTCTCTCTCTCTCTCTCTCTCTCTCTCTCTCTCTCTCTCTCTCTCTCTCTCTCTCTCTCTCTCTCTCTCTCTCTCTCTCTCTCTCTCTCTCTCTCTCTCTCTCTCTCCCTCTCCCTCTCCCTCTCTCTCTCTCTCTCTCCCTCTCCCTCTCTCTTTCTCTCTTTCTCTCTTTTTCTCTTTTGCTCTTTCTTGATCTCTCTTGCTCTCACTCTCTCAGATTCCCTCTTCCTCTATATTCAGTTTCCACTTCTACTTTGTGTTCTTATTTCTTCTGTTCCTCATCCTTCCCTTGCTTCCCCTATCTCCTTCTCTTTTTCTTACATCTTTTGCTTCCTTATCATATTTCTCCAAATCCAAATTACTGAGCAAAACCTCTCTTCCTCCGCAGGACAAAGGCCCCGAGGAGTCTTACACACCCTGCTCGATCTGGGGTCCCACCTGCGACGGCTTGGACCAGGTGGTCTCCGAGGCCAAGCTGCCCCAGCTGGCTTGTGGAGACTGGCTGGTCTGGCCAGAGATGGGGGCCTACACCCTGGCTGCTGCTGGGGGCTTCAATGGCTTCCCCCTCCCCAGTGTACACGTGGTTGTCCCGCATCACACATGGTAAGAGCCAGCTAGCCAAGAGGGGCCCAGGGCTGTTGCTGTGAGTCAAGTTGTTAGGTACCTTTCTCTTTTGATGTGCAAGATAGTCTGATATGGAGAACCCAAGTTTGGCTATTTTGTATCTTTGTACAGATTTATAATAACATGTTAAAGGAAACGGCCACAGTTTTAAGGGGAATGATTACAGCAGTCTTAACTCCACTTCAGATGATAAGGCCAAGATGAAATTTCAGTCATTTGCCATGTGAAGAGGAGTCAAGTGACTCAGAACATCATAAACTGGTGATTCCTCTACTGCATGACTGTTTTATTACATGTCTACATTTGAGGTTACAAGAGCATAGTTGTTGAATTTGGGTTAGGATTGACTGGGAGGAACAAACATTGTTATTGTTTTAGATATTTTTAATATTACAATTATACAACCATTTTTGGGTCCTTGTATTTGATGTTGAGATTAAGCTAAAGCTTAGGTCCTTTTTGTATATCACTGAATAAATGTCATTCCTATTAAAAGGTGAAAAACATCATGTCTTACCCTCTTTATCATTATGACAGGCTCTACCTGGAGGAGTTCATGGGCTCAGTCGTCAACTTCAAGCAGATTGACGGGGCCTGCGTCATGATGGGCAGCTCTGAGAATGATCAGCAGCAGCAGCGTGAGGAGGGTGGCTCCGGCTCCTCATCCCTGGCGACCCGCTGGCCGTGCTCAGTCACCACTCATGACTCTGGCAACCTGGATGAGCAGCTGGCACACCTCACTGTCATCGATGTGGGTGAAATGTAAAAGGAAAGAAAACATCCAGATTTCCATGACCTTCCCTATGAATGAAGAAGTATGCATTGAAGTTAAGAAAAAAAAAAAGAGTAAATATAAACCAATCAAGACCAGTAACTGATTAAATGTTTGTTGTAATGCTGTTGGTATGTTGAATTTCTCCTTTCTTTTTTTTTTTCTCTCTTTTTTTTTTCTTATCTTGAGAGTTGATTTAACAGAATATTATCAGACAATCCATGTAAATTGGAGAGAAATCACCGACCGTAGAAAGGAATAACTTTTTTTCATGTTAGAAGCCATGGGATACTGAACGTATGCCAAGATGTTTTGGTTGTTTCGGGAATAGCCTTTTTGTTCCAAGATTGAAGAACTAATGTCAAACTTGTTCTTTTTCTCTCTCTCTTTTTTTTAGGGGTCTCTGTGTTATGTTAAGTGGTTGTGATCCCTGTAGCAATCAAGTGGCCATATCCTCATGGTTTTTGCTAGTAATCAGACACTTGGGTGAAGTAAGACCTGACTATGCTCACCAAGCTGTCAACTGAATAGAAGTGACTGTACTGCTAAATCTGTCAGTGTTACTCAGTCGTCTTTATCAGTCGGTGTTACTGTTTACATTTTACATGCTCGATTTAGTTGGCAATCACTAGAGCAAACTTGTATGAACTAGTAGAAAGCCCATCTCAAGCCCAAGTTTAGTTTAAAAGATCAAGACAGAAAGGAAAACCCTTATTACCAGACCTCTTTGTTCTCTCTGTTCTGCCACGCAGCTTGAGAAGTGTTGATCAGTACTTGCAGATTTATTGTTATGGTTATTTTATTTTTCATTTATTGTCATTCTCTCTGTTTCTTGGGTAGTGATTCCTCTTCTGCTTACTTCAAGTTTATAGTAGATGATCAAGGAAGTTAATACTGCATATATGTATGTTGTTTTCAGGGGATAGTTATTACCAGTATTATCATGGGTTCTTTGCCAAGCTTTTGCCAGTTCTGAAGATCAATCATTCAGTTGGTTAGAACAGTTGAGGTTACATTGCTCTCTTGTTATTAATAGCTCCATTTGGCTCCTATTTCTGGCATTTTGACATTCCAAGTTCTCTGGTGGGACTTGTAACCCTATGGCAATGTGTATCACAGCCAAGCTTACGGCACTGTTCTGCAGTGCAAAATCATATGAATTGGCGAAATAAATATAATAAATTTACCGGGTATTTTATTTTTCATTTTTATTCCTTCTCCAGGATATCTGGATGTCTGCAAACCGGGAAAGGTGTAGAGATTGACAGCTTTCAGATATTTTCATAAGTGGCATTGCTGTGATTGGATGTATAAACTCACTTAATGAGGGCTTTTTTTATGTGCAACTTTCATGAAAGCTGGAGTAAAATAGAGCAGAGAATGTTCAAACGCTCACTCACTCTTTCTCTCTCTCTCTCTCTCTCACTCACTCACTCACTCACTCACTCACTCACTCACTCACTCACTCACTCACTCTCTCTCTCTCTCTCTCTCTCTCTCTCTCTCTCTCTCTCTCCTCTCTCTCTCTCTCTCTCTCTCTCTCTCTCTCACTCACTCACTCACTCTTTCTCTCTCTCACTCTTCTCATAACTCAATGTTAGGGATCACCTACCTTGGGCCGCAAGCCTTGACTCCACTAATTTTGCATAGTCTTTTCCCGTCCCCCTTTGTTTCCCTCTCTTCTCCAGCCTCTTCTATTATCCACTTCCTAAGGTGTGAGAGCCATGCTGAAAGGATGGAAGGCTGACTTTGTGCCAGTCATGAACAGCCTAGGGGAGCCATGGGCACATTATTCCCCTGTTTTAGTTGTCTAGTCCTTACTCCTCTCCATTTAGGGGCCCTGTTTCTCTCCCCAACATACTCTAGGCATACCATGGCTAGTAATCAAGACTTTGTACCATTATTAGGAGCAATGAGGCTTCCCCCTTTATCAGATATCCCAACTTTTTCAAATTCTCCTGGTTCTTTGACCATGACTCAGAATGCTGCTACTACTACCCCTTCCTCATTGCCCACTATCACATCATCCCAGTAAAAATTATCCATGCAGGTCAATACTCAATCTCCAGGAAACCATCCTCCTCTCCCAGCATCATCTACTTCATCTCCATCCCCTCAACTTTCTTCATCAACTACTTTATCCCCTTTATAACATTACTGCCTTATTGTCCTCCCCTCGCATTACTGTCTCTCTTAACAATACTCCTTCCACTACCCCCACCTCTACAAACCTCTTAAATACTCAGTTTAGCCCTGCCAAATGGGATCGATTTTTCGTGATCGCCTCCCTACTCTGACAACACTCCTCTGCCAGCAATGTCTCCAAAAACAAGTAGGCAAAGTTCCCTTCCGCAGCCGTCCGATCGTTCCCGCCCCGTCATAGTTACATCTGAAACCCAAGTTAAAGGATTATCAACCCTGACAGATTTCACTGCCCCCCCCTCCTTAATACTTGTGCCGGAACTGTCTCCATCTCCACGACAAACTGCCCTGTCCACGACAAAAATTGGTCAGATTGTGGAGAAGACTTACTTGCCTGCTTCATGGACTATGATGCAGTATCATACACCATTCCCCTTAGAGGCCATCGTAAGACCTCCACCAACATTGCCAAGATTGCCTTCCCTAGACATGACCTCCCTTGAATGTTTACACTGGCGGAGAATCCCTCCCTGGCCGGCCATATCAACCTCCCCCCCCTCCGTCAGTGTTAGAATTGTTGGTGTCTAGTCCACCCACAGCCCAATGCCCTTCATGTGCCCAACCTGGTCATAATCGGTCAAACTGCTCTGCACAGTTGCACACATGTGCCAATTGTGGCAGCTCCCATTATGTATTTTATAGGGGCTGAATTGGCAATTCTCAGATTCAGACTTGGCTCATTCTACGCGAAGCCAGACAGGAAGCACGTCTTACTCCCTACGCCAATAATGTATATCACTCTGCCCTTCCTCCCAAAATGGTTCTGCACTGCCCCTGTACCTATTCCTCCTCCATCTTACGTTCCCACTTCTACTCCCTACCTCTCCCAGTCATGTTTTTGACATTCTGAATCGAGACACTCCAATCTCTAACAGACTGTGCTACCTGCAGCAGACAATCTAAACGTTCCACTTTCTCCTACCACACCCTCACCTCCACCTACCCCTTCCTCTACTCCTCAGACATCAGTCAAAACTCCTCAACCAACTCCATTGCAGAAACTCTTGAAGATCTTCAAAACAATCTGCTCATGTCCCAAATCGACATAAAACCCGCCATCCACCCTCCAGTTTCACTACTCCCACTCTCTCTACACTCACTGACTGCCAATATCCATCCTCCTCTTACTCAAGTACACCCTACACCCCTTCCTCATACTCCCTCGTCACATATCCTCCCATACCAATTTCCCATTTTGGCTCTTCCCCACACTCCCTTTATGTCTCGTCTACACTTATCCATCAAAAAACTCCTTATGTTATACCTCCCTTTCAAACCACTGACCCTTGCACAGTTATTCGCAGCTGGATCATAGTTATTTCAGTCTCCTTCTCCCTCTCCCACACTATTGACTTTGAAACTCAAATTCCCCAACTCCAGCCACCTTTCCTCGTAGTTGGTGATTTTAATTGCCGCCACTCTTTTGGGGTGATTCTATCACTACCTTCCGTGGCCGATCCCTAGGACGCTTCCTCTCCGCAGCTGACATTATTATTCTTAATTCAGATCGCCCCCCCCCACACACTCTGACATGCGCACACAACCGTTTTCATGTCTTAACCTCTCTCTCTGCTCCCCTTTTCTCCATTTAGACTTCCATTGGTCAGTTCTAGACTACTTTCCCTAGACTGACCACTTTCCAGTCCTCTCCCCTACTTCCTTTATCCTAATTCTTATTCCCCACGATAATGCGCTGATAGAGCTAACTGGTATGCTTTCATTTTACTCTACGATTCCTCTCTCTCCACCCCCTTCTCGACCATTTCAGATATGCTACAATGTTTCACAGTTACAGCCCTACGAGCTGCCTACACAGCCATTCCCGAACCTCAAGACCTTATAGTTCCAAGTGTGTTCCATGGTGGAATTTTGACTGCACCAAAGCGCTTCGCTTAAAACACGCAGCCTGGACGAAGTGCCTTGCTACAAGCGAGGCACCCCTAATCAGCTATCAGCCCTCATCTCTTAAAAGAACGTCCGCCTGTCTTCGCCGTACAATCCGGAACAGCTAACAACAAGCTGGCGAAATTATGTTTCCTCATTAAATCTACATCTGTTAAAAGCTGTCTGGCCTCGGATCCATAAATTGTCGGGCAACCCCCCCCCCCCCATCCAGCCCCCGTCCTCCATATTCGAGATGCTCTCATCTCTGATCCTCTCCAAGTCGCTAATGAACTGGGTGACTTTTTCAGCCAGGTCAGCAGTGGCTCTCGCCTTTCTCCACATTTCCATGAAGACAACGCACTCCCATCACCTTTTCCCTGCCATATAATGTTCCTTTCTCTTCCTCTGAACTCCACGCTGCCGCAACACCCACGAAGGCCCGATCCGCCCTTATGGTCCCTTTCAGTTCCACATTCTGTTCCACATTCTATTGTCCTGTCCACATTTTACTGCAGTGTGTGTGTGTGTGTGTGTGTGTGTGTGTGTGTGTGTGTGTGTGTGTGTGTGTGTGTGTGTGTGTGTGTGTGTGTGTGTGTGTGTGTGTGTGTGTGTGAGAGAGAGAGAGAGAGACAGACAGACAGACAGACAGACAGACAGACAGACCGACAGACACTTTTTTTTTTGACAACCTGCTCTCCTTCCTCGGACGCAAATACTTCCTTCACTTGATCTAATTCTCCCACGCTTAATCCTGCCTTAACCCATTCACTCATCCTCTCTACCATTCCCATCTTAACCCTTTCCAGTACCATCTTACTGCTGCACGACTGTTCACGTATAGCACCTAATAATTAACTCGCCTCCCCCCTCTACCCTTTCAATATTATACCTTTCTGTAGTGCTATATGACCTTTGTTTTTTAGCGTATTTGTTTGTTAAAACCTAACCATCAACCTCTCTCTTGCTAAATCTTGATCTGAGTCTGATTCTCTCTCTCTCTCTCTCTCTCTCTCTCTCCTCTCTCTCTTCTCTCCTCTCTCC
>NC_051401.1:44772539-44780039 GCF_015228065.2 Penaeus monodon | reverse complement strand
CACACACACAATATATATATATATATATATATTTTATATATATAATTATATATATATATATAATTTATAAATATATATATATATATATATATAGTTACGCACATATATATGCCTATATATATATACACACATATGTATGCTGGCTACGAGATGTCTGTCGGCCCCCATGGCTCGGGAGCTGATCCCAGCAGCGAGAATAGCCTCCTTCTCCGGGACTTTGCTAGGTCTCAGAAAATGAGGATCTCTGGCTCCTGGTACCAGCGCTCCAACTCGCATCGGGGACTTGGTACAGCGATAGGGGTACAGTGGCCAAGGAGATCGACCACATTCTTGTCAGCACGCGATGGAGGATCCTCCAGAACTGCGGGGTTTACCGGAGTGCTGAGTTCTGTGGCACCGACCATAGGCTGCTTGTGGCTACCCTGCGGGTCCACTTCAAAACTCTCCTTCCCTCCAGTGGCCACCTTAAGGTGTTTCACTTGGACAGACTAAGGGAGGAGTGTGCCCGTGGGTTCGCCACGGCAGTCTCTGACCGATTCACAGAAACCAGCAACCTGACGGACCCAGTTTGCTCTGTGGGAGTCCTACAAGCGCGTAACACTTGAAGCAGCTCAGGAGTCCATTGGCGTACGCCCAAGGACAAGGCAGAATACCATCTCCCTGGAGACATTAAAGGCCACTGAAGCGTGTCGCAAGGCTCGGCTGAATGGGAATCAAGTCTTGCAAACGTTCCATGGTGCGTTAGGGCTCGGACACTGCTGAGAAGGGAAAAGGGAACAGTCAAATCAGGAATCTTGCTGAGGGGGTTTGGGAAGGCCATTCTTGGTAAATGACCTTCGCCCTGCCTACCAACCCCTGAGAAACTGAACCCTAAGCCCTCCTCCAGATGACTGCAGTCCGATCAGGGGATGGACGGATCATCTCAGATCATTTTGGGGGTTTCGTGAACGTTGGGCTGAGTATTTTAAAAACAGTTGTACCAGGTGGACCCTCCAACAGTTAGCTTGGATGCAAGCGATGTCGCGGGTGCCTTTGCCGGACCCACCATCAGCGAGGAACCTCCTACCCTAACAGAGGTTAGGCTGGCGATTTCCAAGCTGAAGAGTGGGAAAGCTGCAGGCATATGTGATATCCCTGCTGGAACTGCTAAAGGCGGGGGGTTTGAACCTATGGCTCGGGCCTGCATACAGTCCTGACTGCCATTTGGCAGTCTGGTACCATTCCCCCCTGACCTGCTGAGGGGCGTGGTCATCCCTCTCTGGAAGGGGAAAGGGGATCGAGGGGACTGTAGCAACTACCGTGGCATTACACTGCTCAGCATACCAGGCAAGGTTTGCGCCCACATTCATCTAAAACGGATCCGCAACCACCTACTAAGGCACCAGAGACCCGGAGAAATCTGGATTTACTCTGGCAAGTCCACAATAGACCGTATAACTAGCGCTTCGAGTAATTGTGGAACGCCGTCGTGAGTTTGGTTGTGGTTGCTTCCCAGCCTACATCGACCTCAAGAAGGCGTTTGACTCGGGCATCGGGAATCGTATGGGAGATCTGAGGCTCAGGGGAATTCCGACACAGATTATTGGCCTGATAGCAAGCCTCTATACTGGTATGAAATTTGCTGTAAAGTGTGGTGGGGGTATGTCGAACTTTTTTCCCTTTTAATTCAGGGGTGAGGCAAGCTGTGTCCTTGCACCCACACTTTTCAACACTTGTATGGACTGGATAATGGCAGAGCTACTAGCCAAAGTCAGTGCGGAGCAACCTAGGCAATATTAAGGGGCTCGGACCTTGACTTTGCCGACGATGTTGCCATCCCATCTGAGTCCTTGGAGTCACTTGTGGCGGCTCTTGATGCATTTAGCAAAGAGGCGAAGCCCTTAGGCCCTAGAGGTCTCCTGGACCAAGACCAAGATTCAGGATTTGGGGGGGCCTGTTAGGGGAACCCGTTTTAGTTGATCCATGCTTGTGGCGAGGACGTTGGTCACAGAAAGTTTACATACCTTGGAGGCGTAGTCCCCTATCTCTGGGTTTCAGACCAGGAAGTCAGTAGACGGATTGGTCTGGCAACAGGAGCCATGAACTCGTCAACAAAGCGTTTGGAGATGTCGGTACCTATGCAGAAGGACCAAGCTGCGTGTCTTCAAAGGGCCCTTTATACTTCCAGTTTTGCTCTATGGAAGCGAAACCTGGGACGCTATCCAGTGCCTTGGAGTCACGCCTTGATGCCTTTTGTAACAGTCCCTTCGCCGGTCATGGGGTACAGTTGGCAGGAAACCCCGTGTCCAACCGGCGGTTTTCACGTGAGGAAATGGCATGGGACCTGTTACGTGCATAATCCGGGATCGCCAACTCACGCTATATGGCCACCTAGCACGCCTCCCTATGGACGACCCTGCCCCTCAGGTTGTCTCTCTGCGAGATAACCCTGGGTGGAGGGGACCCGTGGGACGTCCTAGGAGATCATGGCTTGGGCAGCTCGCCGAGACCTTCGCGAGGAATTAGAGATGGGCCGTGTGCTGCCTGGAGACTCGCCTCGAGGGATCCTCGTGGCTGGAGCGAAGGGTGGATGCGGCCCATGGGGCCCCCGTCGGCGTTAGCCCCCTTTATGAGATGAATGTATGTATATGGATATATATAGGTGTGTGTATATATATATAAATATATTATATATATATATAAAAAAAATATACATATACACACACAAACCAAAACGTTTTATATATATATAATATATATATATATATATAATTATAATATAAATAAAATATATATAAAATTTTATATACACATGTGTATGTATATGTATATATATACGTAACATACGTATATACAAATATAATATATAATTATACACACACACACAAAACACACACCCCCACACACACACACACACATATATATATATATATATATATATTTTTAATATATATATATATATATATTATAAAATATATTATATTTATATTATATAAAAATATATACTATACATTTTATATATTTTATGCACGCACACATTTGCGTGTAAAACAGACACTTACCTACATACCTGCCACGAAGACGCTCACACTGTGATACCGAGAACTGGTCATAAGCAATTTTTAGTCGTGAGTGTTTTTAGATTTTATTTTCTTTTTACTCTCGATGACCCAGCGGGACAAAGGTTCAGAGATTCGGGGATCGAACTAGATTTTCGAATCCGCGAGTCGAACCCTCGCGCACTTGAGTGAACTCGCCCCGTTTGATCAGCCAGTTTTTTTGTCAGTGTATGGAAGTTTCCGTTGAATTGGTGTACCTCGTGAGAGGTGAATTGTAAAGGGTTGTCAATGTTTTTTATTGGTAAGTTTTCCACATTCGTGTTTTAAGGTAAGCTACTGTTTTTTATTTTTGTTTTTTTTTTTATTTGTTTATTTATTATTTGTATGTTTTTTTTGAAATATCATTTACTTCTCCAGTTAAACAGAAGGATGTGTTATTTTTTCTTATTCAATTGCATTTTTTATGTCACTGTTTTTTTTTATTTCTCTCACTGCATTTTTTGTTTATCTCACAAAATACTCATCACCGGAAAAAAAAAATCTTTCAATACTTACTCGAGGAACTTCCCTAACCACACAAAAACACTCTGTGACGAATTCCTTAGTACTGGGGCGAAAAACTCCCTTTTTTCATAACCGGTAAAGAGATTCTGAGCAACTTTCTACTCCACTTTCTTCCAAAATCTCGATCTTTGGAGAGAAAGACCATCACCCGGATGTTTTCTCCAGCCTGTGTTAACCCTCCAAAACCTCCTGCTCTGCGAACTTACCTTGAGCTCGTTGTCCAAGCTTCAAAGTGTTTTTGATTATTTATGGAGGCCTTTACACGCGTCCTCCCGCACTTTTTGACGCCGCAAACGTCGCTGGCATGGGAGAGTGTCTGTTTTTAAACGTTGTTGATTTAAATTCCAGCCGTTTCCTCCGAAGCCCCCCTGCTCTGCCTCGCCGTTGAACTTTAACTTAGGCTCGTTTGTCCAAACCCTCGCGTTTTTCGAATTTGCAAGTATTTTTGATGAAAGGGTTTTTTTCATACAATTCCTGCACTTTTTGGCACTCTGCAAAGTCACTGACATGGGAAACTTTTTTACTGATCGTTGTTGATAATTCCATGTGTTTCCCCCCGATGGCGTGCCAGGGTGACGTTTTCAAAAGGGCCTGGAATGACCCGGGGTTCCCCGCAGATGGTCCTCTTTGTATTGTTGGACCATCTGGGTACTATTTTTGTCCCCGTTGGCCTTACCCTTGTTTCAGTGTCTGTGTAGAAGCGATGGTAATAATGCGGATATTTTTTGGGAATTGTAGAGGTTATATGGGAACGACCAAGCTAGTAAAAAATATTAGGAATTATGGAATTGTACTGATATCCTCAGTGTAAAGCAAAGGTTTCAAGTGGAGCACACACGATCCACCCACCAAACCAATAAAAACATAACGAAAACAAAAACAAAAACATATAGCCTGACAACGAGGAAACCAGCCTCCCCCAGTTCAAATTCCTATCCTTTTCCCCCTAAGTACGGCCCGCGCTTCGATGGGCACGTCCAACCGCGCGATCTAGCCAAAGTCAGTGGGAGCAACACTGGGCAATATAGGTCTGGGACCTTGACTTGCCGACGATGTTGCCATCTATCTGAGTCCTTGGAGTCACTTGTGGCGGCTCTTGATGCATTTAGCAATGAGGCGAAGCCCTTAGGCCTAGAGGTCTCCTGGACCAAGACCAAGATTCAGGATTTTGGGGGCCTGTTAGGGGAACCCGTTCAGTTGATCCATGCTTGTGGCGAGGACGTTGGTCACAGAAAGTTTTACATACCTTGGTAGCGTAGTCCATATCTCTGGGTTGTCAGACCAGGAAGTCAGTAGACGGATTGGTCTGGCAACAGGAGCCATGAACTCGATCAACAAGAGCGTTTGGAGATGTCGGTACCTATGCAGAAGGACCAAGCTGCGTGTCTTCAAGGCCTTGATACTTCCAGTTTTGCTCTATGGAAGCGAAACCTGGACGCTATCCAGTGCCTTGGAGTCACGCCTTGATGCCTTTTGTAACAAGTCCCTTCGCCGGATCATGGGGTACAGTTGGCAGGACCACGTGTCCAACCGGCGGTTGCACCGTGAGACTGGCATGGGACCTGTTACTTGCATAATCCGGGATCGCCAACTCAGGCTATATGGCCACCTAGCTCGCCTCCCTATGGACGACCCTGCCCATCAGGTTGTCTCTCTGCGAGATAACCCTGGGTGGAGGAGACCTGTGGGACGTCCTAGGAGATCATGGCTTGGGCAGCTCGACGAGACCTGTCGCGAGGAATTAGAGATGGGCCGTGTGCCTGCCTGGAGACTCGCCTCGAGGGATCCTCGTGGCTGGAAGCGAAGGGTGGATGCGGCCATGCGCCCCCGTCGGCGTTAGCCCCTTGATGATGATGATATGTATGTATATGGATATATATAGGTGTGTGTATATATATATATATATATATATATATATATATATATATACATATACACACACATGTGTATGTATATGTATATATATACGTATACATACGTATATACAAATATAGATATATATATGTATACACACACACACACACACACACACACACACACACACACATATATATATATATATATATATATATTATATATATATATATATATATATATATATATATATATATATATATATATATATATATATATACATATACATATATATATGTATGCACGCACACATTTGCGTGTAAACAGACACTTACCTACATACCTGCCACGAAGACGCTCACACTGTGATACCGAGAACTGTCATAAGCAATTTTTAGTCGTGAGTGTTTGAGATTTTATTTTCTTTTTACTCTCGATGACCCAGCGGGACAAAGGTTCAGAGATTCGGGGATCGAACTAGATTTTCGAATCCGCGAGTCGAACCCTCGCGCACTTGAGTGAACTCGCCCGTTTGATCAGCCAGTTTTTAGTCAGTGTATGGAATGTTTCCGTTGAATTTGGTGTACCGTCGTGAGAGGTGAATTGTAAAGGGTTGTCAATGTTTTTATTGGTAAGTTTTCCACATTCGTGTTAAGGTAAGCTACTGTTATTTATTTTTGTTTATTTTTTATTTGTTTATTTATTTATTTGTATGTTTTTCTTTTGAAATATCATTTACTTCTCCAGTTAATGCAGAAGGATGTGTATTTTTTCTTATCTCAATTGCATTTTTTATGTCACTGTTTTTTTTTATTTCTCTCACTGCATTTTTTGTTATCTCACAAAATACTCATCACCGGAAAAAAATCTTTCAATACTTACTCGAGGAACTTCCCTAACCACACAAGCAACTCTGTGACGAATTCCTTAGTACTGGGGCGAAAACTCCCTTTTCTTCATAACCGGTAAAGAGATTCTGAGCAACTTTCTACTCCACTTTCTTCCAAAATCTCGATCTTTGGAGAGAAAGACCATCACCCGGGGATGTTTTCTCCAGCCTGTGTTAACGCCTCCAAAACCTCCTGCTCTGCGAACTTACCTTGAGCTCGTTGTCCAAGCTCAAAGTGTTTTCGATTATTTTATGGAGGCCTTTATCACGCGTCCTCCTGCACTTTTTGACGCTCCGCAAACGTCGCTGGCATGGGAGAGTGTCTGTTCTTAATCGTTGTTGATAATTCCAGCCGTTTCCTCCGAAAGCCTCCTGCTCTGCCTCGCCGTTGAACTTTAACTTAGGCTCGTTGTCCAAACCCTCAGCGTTTTCGAAATTTGCAAGTATTTTGATGAAGGTTTTTGTCATACGAATTCCTGCACTTTTTGGCACTCTGCAAACGTCACTGACATGGGAAACTGTGTTACTGATCGTTGTTGATAATTCCATGTGTTTCCCCTCGATGGCGTGCCAGGGTGACGTTTTCAAAAGACCTGGAATGACCGGTTCCCTGCAGATGGTCCCTCTTCGTATTGTTGGACCATCTGGGGACTATTTTTGCTCTCGTTGGCTTACCCTTGTTTCAGTGTCTGTGTAGAAGCGATGGTAATAATGCTGATATTTTGGTAATTGTAGAGGTTATGAGTGTAACGACCAAGCTAGTAAGAATATTAGGAATTATGGAATTGTACTGATATCCTCAGTGTAAAGCAAAGGTTTCAAGTGGAGCACACACGATCCACCCACCAAACCAATAAAAACATAACGAAAACAAAAACAAAAACATATAGCCATGCACAACGAGGAAACCAGCCCTCCCCCAGTTCAAATTCCTTATCATTTTCCCCCTAAGTACGGCCCGCGCTTCGATTGGACACGTCCAGACGCGCGCCAGTTAGGCCTGGGAGCGCCCTCTGCCCGGACCTCAGTGTCGCTCCAGCCACCGAGCCGGCAAGAGCAGGTCCGCGCTCTCTGTCGCCGCGCCGTGCCACACCACAGCCACAGACACCCACAGAGGCGCTGCAGCAGTCACGGCTAAAACACAGCACCTGGGAT
>NC_051401.1:44755002-44759939 GCF_015228065.2 Penaeus monodon | reverse complement strand
ATATTTAAGAAAAAGGATGATTTATCTTTCAAGAGTGACGTCTGACTGAGGACTATGTTTTGTGTATCTTCATTTCCTGTAAGAGAATCTTTTATTTCTTCCACGCATAAACGATAGCAGGATGTTTTTTTCCCACATTGAAGAGCGCTCAACTCAGCACAGATGAACTTTTATCAATGGAGATCAATAAACTTAGAGATTCCACACCAACCCACACCACACACCCACACCCACCACACACAACCACACACACCACACACAGGACACATACACACACATATATATATATATATATATATATATATATATATTCTAATATATATATTATATATATCCGCGATATTGTAGATGTGAATGAGTGTGTAACTTTCTGGTACTGTAAGATTATGTTGAACAATTCTAAACAAATTTTCTTTAAAGCTTGTGACTAAATATGGATAATTTAGCATAAGGATTATGTCCTTAAGGTACAAATAAGGGGGATGTTTCTGGTGATACGATTTATTAAAAGTTTTTTTTTAATGTTGTTATAAATGAATTTAAGCATAAAACCATTCATCTTATGGATGCTACATTGTATTCACCTCTTGGTGGCAAGTGTAAATAATATATCAAGTTTGTGATATTTTGAATGTCCTTTATATTCAGTTTTGCTTTTTCCATATACAGATGAAATAGAAAAGAATCATCTCGGGCTATGATATCTAAAAAGGGAAGCAACCATTTATCTTCCAGTTAAAAATGTGGATCTCTGTATTAAAATACTCCAGGAACTTTCTTAAACATGATAATTGACTTGAGTGAGCAATAAGATCTAATTTACCACGTCATGACAACGATTAAAAGAGGTAGGGCATTGATGTAATCAGAATTTTTCCAAAATGAGACACATAAAACCATTGGCCAAGAAGTAAGGGCTTTTAAAGGACTCCCATTGGCTACCCCTAAAATTTGTTTATATCAGGGACAATTGCTTTGGTGTGGGGGGAGGGAGGAGGAGGGGATCATTGGGTAATCCCAGACAGGCAACCCCTGGTCTGAGCCAGAAATAAGCAGGAAAGAGTAAATGTCATTGTCCTTATTTCTTAAGTTTTCTGAGCAAACAATTTTATTGTCCTTAAATCTTTATAAGTAAAGATTCACAACTGACATGATCCTTTATCTAAATTTGTGTTACCCATCCAAATATCTTCAGTCTTTTAAATGGGGCACTTTTTAAAACTGAAACAACACCTCTCAATAACTTTCCAAAGTAAAAAAAAAAGATAAAAATTTAACATAAGAAAGTGCAGAAAACATTTGTCTAGCGAGCTTTTAACATTGGAGAGTAGAGTTTCCTCTCAATATTTTTCCAAAGGCCCAGTGAAACAATCTTTTCATAAACTGGACAGTTTCCGTGGCAAACATCTCAGATGATTGAAATCAGGGTACGAGGTTTTTTGTTTAATATTCAGTTCGAAATGTTGATTTTACTTCCATGTTTTTTTTTTGCTTCTCTGTTTTACCTTGATTTCAGTTTCTAAAGTTTGGTTTTGGAAGGATTTATTTCTCTTTTTATAATAGTTATTTTCCCAAAGTTAAATCTTAAACATTTTGCAACGAGGTTTGGATGCACTTCTAAAACTACAGAGAAGCAAAAAGTCATAAAAGTAATAAGTCCAGACACTTAGAAAATGAAATTAAAACAAGACGGTATACAAATATCTATCATCTTTGTGTGTGTGTGTGTGTATGTGTGTTGTGTGTGTGTTCGTGTGTGTATGTGTGTGTGCGGGTGTGTGTGTGTGTTTGTGTTTGTGTGATGTAGTGTGTGTGTGTGTGTGTGTGTGTATGTGTGTATATATTATATATATATATATATGATATTTTTTTAATTTAATATATCTATATATATAATATATATATGTATATATATATATATGTGTGGTGTGTGTGTGGGTGTGATGTGTGTGTGTGTGGTGTGTGTGTGTGTGTGTGTGTGTGTGAGTGAGTGTGAGAGGATGCAAAGATTGAAGCTCTCCTAACAATATAACAGGATCATCCTTCAGTACTTCCGTAGGTGTGCGCCAGGGATGCTTTTCTCTCTTCGGGCTCTTTTCCAACATCCTCTCCTGGAATATTAGGTCCTCCATTTCGTGGTCTCTATACTGTCCTTCTATGCAATCTTAATTTGCTTGATGGCAATTGATGTAGGAGGGCAGCGTGAAGAACTTGCAGAGACGCCACTCAAAGGCTGGCTGAATGCAACGAAGTGTACTTTTGCACAGGCGACACAATTTATTGCAGCAGAAAGGCAGGATCTCTAGTCACAAGTACATTTGCCTCACACGTGTGCTAATATCACCTCAATGGTGAGAATGTAAATAGTAATATCTGGGTCTGTCTAAACGCAAGAAGGTACTTTGTTAAGAGATCAAACAAGAATTTAACACCTCGCATCTTTCACCTCGGGGTCAGACCTGAATACCATTTGGGATTTTTAACAGGCGACACTGTTTTCCATCACGATTGAACTTACAGTCTCCTCGGTAGGATTCCAATACTTTATTTGTATGGGGTGCGGCAGAACCCTTTATTGTTGAACTAGACGGAGTCATGCGTTCGAAGGAGAACTACATCGAAAGCGTAAGCATCCCACTGGGAAACAAGAATCATTCTGGCAACACAACGGTGTGAAAAGCCGTAATCATTTATGGTTTTGCCATGTGAGTGCCACGCCAAAATAACTTTTGGCTAAAACCCTCCTATTCAGGAAAAACTTGTACGAGATGTTATATAGCTGCTTCCGTGTATATGTGTGTGTTTTTGGGTGGTGTGTGTGTCGTGGGTGTGTGTGTGTGTGTGTGTGTGTTGGTGTGGTGCGTGTAGTTTGTGTTTGTGTTCTGTGTGTGTGTGTGTCTGTGTGTATGTCTTTAAAGCATTATCTATTGATCCATGACATGTATGTGTAGAGTAGCAAAAGATAACAAATATGATACAAGGAAATAGATACAGTCTCTACGTTGCGCGTCATTTAATAATATTTCACTGTCCCTCGTCCACTATCAAATTTGCTCTCCTGGTGAACATTGCGAGTTTGTTCTTTATATTCTTTTTTCCCCTCGTCCCGTGAATGTTGGTCAACCGTGAAAACTATTATTGATTTACTCATGCGTTGTTGTATGGTCTAGTTATTTTGTTTCTCTTGAATCGCATGAGCGTCCACAACCAAGCAGAAAACAAAAAATACCAAACTAATATCTTTAAATTGACAACAACCGGAGAAAAGAAATCATATATAAAATTATAACGTTTAATGGTTTCTGGGAAAGTTTGCACCTGTGTTTCCTCTTGAGAGATAACGTATCATATGTAAAATCACAAAAACGGATGGAAATTATCCGTTTTCAGGACACGTTCATGCTTTTTTTTTTCGTTTGTGGTGTCAGAGTCGAAACGATCCTTTTCCTTATTGTTTAATATGCTCGGATCATATCGTAAGTTTACCTATACTTGCCAAAGAATGTGACATAGAAATGCAATGGTTTATGTGTGCAAGAAAGTCCAAGTTTCCTTTCACTTTTAGTTTCCACTCTCCCGCCGCCTTTGCCCCCGCGATTTTATGTTGCGTGAAAAGGCAGCAAGTGGTAATGTTTGATATTTGAACGATTGTGATAACGGTGACATGGTATTTGGTAAAGATAATTTGGATGGTGCTTTGTCCGTTTTGGTCTATCATGGAAACCTCAAGTGAAAGACTCATATTTTCTCGACTGAAAAAGACAACATAGCAACTCATGCCCTTTGATTACACAAACACATACATCATCTCATTTAAACGGTAGTGTTCATGTCTGACCGTCCGCGTCTGGTCACAGCATGATACCATAAGTGCGAATTTTCCACGTAGTGATGCTCTTGGAGTGAGTATCGTGTAGGGGTCCCCAGTTCCTTCCACGGAGATGGTGCGCGGTGGTACCCTTTTTTTTAGGGTATCATTCTCTCTTATTTTATCCGTGCTTGGACCAGCACTAGGGGGGGGACTTGGGCTGGCTTGGCCACCCAGTGCTAGGCAGTGCAATCGAGGTGAAGTTTTCCTTGCCCAATTGGAACCACGCGGCGGTCGTGACCTCGAACCCTCGAACTCAGATTGCCGTCGTGACATCTTGAGTCGACGCCTCTAACCATTCGGCCCCGCCGGCCTTAGTGACGAATCATCGTGTCTTCCATAGCGATTTGTGCGGGTGGGTGTGCACCCTAGAGCGGTGAGCTTTGCCCATCTGCCTTCCGCCACGGTGTTTCCTTTTTTTTTTCCGAGTCACCATCTCTATTTACCACGGCACTGAACTTGGGCTGACTTGGTCCCCCATGGCTAGGTACGCAATCGAGGGTGAAGTTCCTTGCCTAAGGGAAACAACGCGGCGGTCGGTGACCTCAAACCCACTCCTCGAACTCAGATTTGCTGATCGTGGAACAAGTCTTGAGGTCCGCTCTCTAAACACTTCGGGCCACCGCGGCCCACACACATACATATTATATGTTTAATATAAATGATTGCGCGCATCTGAGTGTGTGCATGAATGCATACACACATACGCGCGTATACTCGCGCGCGCTTGCGTGCGCACGCGAGCATACTCACGGATTTGCATATTTTTGGGCAAGTCTAACCTAGATACGGTTGTTGGTCGGATTCTTGAATAGTGTGTTCTAAGTTTGAAGACTGTTTATGGGGTAGTGTTCTCATGATGTGCAGGGGAAGGAAAAAGGCGAGGTCTGGGGAGAGGAGAACAAAGGAGGGCAGGGGCCGGGACACAGGAGGGGGGGGGGAAGGAGAGAGGAGACGTGGGTCGATAAGTGTGTTTTCATGCGAATTGTGCATAGAGGTGGGTTCGATGAATATTCGTAGAGTTGGGGGCGAAGGTGATAGATGTTAAATAAAAGTTTTGACGAGTCTT
>NC_051401.1:44741558-44747402 GCF_015228065.2 Penaeus monodon | reverse complement strand
CTCTAAATGGCCTTTGCATTAGACATCCCCCTATGGCAACTTGGGATGCATCCGTATGGATTTCAAATGGGAGCTCAAAGTTGGGCTTCTGCAATATTGGTGCATTAATTAAAGCATCCTTGAGTGCCTGGAATGCCTCTTGACATTCTTTAGTCCACTTAAATCTTTGCTCCTTTTTGATAAGTTGTGTTAGTGGATAGGCCATCTTAGCATAATTGGGGACATGTTTACGGAAAAATCCAGAGGCTCCTAAAAATCTCCGCACACCTCTGACTGTCTTTGGAGGGAGCATCTCCGAGATGGCTCGTACTTCGTCTGGTAAGATCCCATCTGGAGTGATGCGGAAGCCTAGGAATCGGACATTTTGAACAAACTCACACTTGCTGGCATTGAGTTTAAAACCAGCACAGTCAAGGATGTCTAAGGTTTCTTTAAGATGGTGAAGGTGTTCTTCAAAGGTTTTACTGTAGATAACAATGTCATCCAGATATGCTAAAGTATGTCTACCCAAGACTGGACTAAGTACAGCATTCATGGTTCTCTGAAATGTAGTTGGGGCGGTGGAGAGCCCAAAAGGCATACGACGCCATTGGAAGAGGCGGTAGCCATCACTGAAGGCAGTCTTACGCCTATCCTCAGGTGCCACTGGGATGCTCCAGTAGGCACTTCGACTGTCCAGCAAGGAAAAAACTGCAGTGTCTCTCACTTCATCAATTAACTCATCAATCCTCGGTAAGGGATAAGTGTCTGCTATACACAAAATCGTACTGTGCCGTCTTTCTTCTTGACAAGGACAACAGGAGAAAGCCAAGGTGAGGTACTAGGCTCGATAACACCAGCCTCAAGCATGGCATCACACTCCTGTCTGATCTGCTGCTTGACTGCCTCAGATAATCATAATGAGAAAGCAACGCAGCACGAAAACGCAAGTCACGCTGTCGTCTTATCTCGCCCTAAACACACTTCAGAGATCCTCTGTTCGTCCTCAGGACGTCGACATCAGTTCCTTCCGTCTTCCGGAAGCCCCTTTGGCAATAATCTGGCGATGTCTTATCGTTTTGAGGTGAATTAATAAAAAATAAAAAAATGAAGTCGACGGTCTGTGAAAGCAAGTCGACGAAACATCCCCGGGAGAGCAGCCATTTTGTTTGGGGGAATTTCGCATAGATTATTATCGTTACTCCCGCTATAATTATCACTATCATCACCATCACACTATCATCAAGTATCAGTATCGTTATAGTCTACCAGTTTTATTATCAGTAATATCATTTTCTACATTGTCAACGATGCTAATATGCAATAAATAATATTATTCTAATTATGCCAATATTGTCATCAATTATTGTGATTATCGCTTTCATCATCATCTTAATCGTCATTATGACTTTCCTCGTCCTTACCTTCCTGCCCATTTTGTTTCATCATCTGTGTCATCATCATCACCATCATCATCATCACCATCATCATCACCATCATCATCATCACCATCATCACCATCATCATCATCACCATCATCATCATCAACATCATCATCATCACCATCATCATCATCATCACCATCACCATCACCATCATCATCACCATCATAATCATCCTCATCACCATCACCATCATCATCATCATCATCACCATCATCATCATCACCATCATCACCATCATCATCATCATCATCATCATCACCATTATCATCATCACCATCATCATCATCATGCTTAGGATTACCCCCATCCTCCTTTTCCTTCTCAAAGTCATCATCATAATTCGCTTTGCCCGCGTTTCTTTCACTTATTTATCGATCATTTATCTATCTATTCATTTTCGTTTCTTCAAGTTTGCCTTCTGTCGCTCTCTTTTGCTCTCTCTACCCCCCCCCCCTCTCTCTCTCTCTCTCACTCTTTAACTCCGTCTCTCACTCTTTCTATCTCTCACACCCTCTCTTTCTCTCTCTCTCTCTCTCTCTCTCTCTCTCTCTCTCACTCTCTCTCTTTTCCTTTTCTCTCCCTTTTCCCCCCTCTTCTCAATTTTGGGCTATCTCTCTCTCTCACCCTCTCTATCTATTTATCTATTTATATATCTCTATCTCTCTTTTTTCTCTCCCCTTTTCTTTTTCCCCCCCCCCCCACTCCCCCTCTTCTTCTCTCAACCCCCCCCTCTCTTTTTTCTCTCTCTCTTTTTTTCTCTGTTTGTTTTGGGTAATAAAAAATACAACACACCACACACACACACACCCCACAACACAACCCACACACCCACACACACACCCAACACACAACCACACATAAACAACAAAATAACCCCAAAACACATCCACACACATCCGCACACACAGGGAGAGAGGAGAGACAGAAGAGAGAGGGAAAGGGAAAAAAAGAGAGAGGGGAGAGAGAAGGGAGGGGGAGAGAGAAGGAGGGGAGAGAGGGGAGAGAGGGAGAAGGGGAGAGGGGAGAGGGGGGAGAGGAGAGAGGAGAGAGCTTGAGAGAAAGAGAGAGGGGGGAGGGAGTAGGGGAAAAAACCGGGGGAAAAGGGGGGAGCGACGAAGAGGAGAGAGGAGAGAAGGAGGAGGATGGGGAAAAGGGGAGAGAGGGAAAAAAGGGAGAGGCGAAAGGGGAGAAGAGAGAGAGAAGAGAGGGGAGGAAAAAGGGGGAGAGAAAGGGCACAGAAAAGAGACGGAGAGAGAGATAGAAAGAGGGGGGGAGAGAAGAAAAGAGAGAGGGAGGAAAGAAAAAGAAGGAAAAAGAGAGAGAAAGAGGGGGATAAGAGGGGAAAAGAGGGAGAGAGAGAGGGGGAGAGAGAGAGAGAAAAGAGAGAAGAGAGAAGAGAGGGGAAAAGGGAGAGAGAGAGAGAGAGAGAGAGGGAGGGAGGGAGGAAAAGGAGGGAGAGAGAGAGAGAGAAAGAGAGGGGGGAAGAGAGAAAGAAAAAACGGAGAGAAAAGGGGAAAGAAAGGAGAGAGGGGGAGAAGAGAGAGGGGGAAAAGGGAGAGAGGAAGGGGGGAAGGAGGGAGGGAGGGAGGGAAAGGAGAGAGAAAGAGAAGGAAGAGAGAGAGGGGGGGGGGGAAGGAGGGGGGGAAAGGGAGGGGAGGAAAAGGGAGGAGAGAGGAAAGAGAAAAGAAAAGAGAAAAAGAGGGGGGGAAAAAGAGAAGGGAGAGGGAGAGGGAGAGGAGAGAAGAGAGAGAAAAGGGGGAAGAGGGGAGAGAGGAAAGAAAAGAGAGAAGAGAGGGGGGGGTGAGGGGGAAGGAGAGGGGGGGGAAAAGAAAGAAAGAAAGAGGAGGGGGGAGAGGGAGAGAGGGGAGGGGAGAGGGGAAAAGAGAGGGAAGGGGAGGGAGAGGGGAGAGAAGGGGAAGAGAGGAGAGGGGAGGGGACAGACAGACAGAAGACAGACAGACGGGGACAGCAGAAAGAGGGGAATAATAAAAATAGAATATATTTATTATATTATATATTATATTATTTATATATATATTATATATATATAATTGTGGGGTTTTGGTGTGTGGGTGTGGGGTGTGTGTGTGTGTGTGTGGGGTGGGATTCCGTTTTTCCTGAGTCTGTGGGTTTTTGCAGGGGGCCCCAGTATGGGTGTATGAGTGCATGCACACACACACACACCCCACACACCACACACACACCACACACACCCCACAACACACCCCCCACACACACAACACACATTATTATATAATATAATAATATTTAATAATTTTATAAAATATATTATATTATATATTTTAAAATATAATTATTAATATATATATATATTTTTAAAATTGACTCCCACTATGCACGCACATGTGTGGGGTGTGCACTCATCCCCCCAACCCGGCACACACGCATAGACATACAAGTATACGGAAATACGCACACATACACACGCGCGCGCACACACGCACACACAAAAAACCCCACACAAAACGCACCACTACACACACAAATAGACACTTTTGTAATACCGCGCGCGGCGCAACACCACAGAGGCTTATGACTTCCCAAAACCCCACACCCACAGTAAAACCAAATTTTATACACAGCACAACACACACACACACAACAGGCATCCCAAAATGCTACGCACAGCACACAACACACGCGCGCGGTCCCGCGCACAAACACACACACACACGCAACGGAAAACCCCAACACATGCACAGAAAAAATAACCACGCACCCCCAGGTTAGGCAAATAAAAACAGGGCCGCGTAGCCCCCTTCCCGAAATCGGGTCCCCAGGCGCGTTTTCCCGACGGGCAGAGCGAGAGCGTCTTAAAGACAGCAGCACTCAGTAGCATCCCAGGAAGACACACGCGGCGCCCCAGCCACAAGGGGCCCTGCCCGTTTTTTGCAAGCAATCCCCAAGGATTCCTTTCAGGAGAGAGCCACCGACCCACATTTGCAATGTTGCTAAGGAAACTTTCCAAGATGGGTGACATTGAACAGAAAAATGACGGAGAACAGAGATTCGCTAGGCCCGTTTGGTTACAAAGTTTTTAAACCGCCAATCACCATTGCGTGTTCTCCCTCCCGGACAAAACGCTCTTTTTATTTAAAATCTCCTTTTTTGACACTGGAAGCAAGGGTTTCGGTCATTTCGAAGAACTTTGGTCCCTAAAACAGATCAGCCATGTGCACAAGGAAATTTGTTATTGACCACAAGGTACCAATCATCGGGCGAGTTCCCTGGCGCGAGCCCGAGCAACGGCCATCATCGCTGGAGCTTTAAAAACGAGAGTGCTGGAAGGGCCCAATCAAAAATTTCTAGCCATGGATTTTTCCCGACGGATTTCCAGTGCGTGCTCGACCGGGGTTTGGGGGGGAGAAATTTACGCCAACAGAAAAACCCCCCGCGAAAACCCCGACAAAAAATGAGAAACCCTTCCCGGATCTGCAGTCAGCGTGGGCAACGGCCCAAACGTTCCCCGTGAAACCTTTGGGGGACACAGGTTTTTTTTTTTTTGGAAATCTTTGATTTGAAAAGAGCAAAGGCAAAAAGGGAAAACAGTCGGGGAAACCCCAACGTTAGGCAAACGATTTTTTAAAGTGGCAGCCCCCTTTTAAAATCCCCGGCCACCCCCTCGCACCTCAAAAAGTGGAAGCGTGGACGATCGGTTACAAATGATTTTGGGCCACAGGAACCCAAACAGACGTGATCGCATCAAAGACTGGTCGTGACCCACAACGGCAAAAGGGAACATCACGCTGCCCCCCCAGGAAATGAACATTTCTCAAACAGAGATACCGTTTTTGATGATGATTTGTAGTTTTGTGGATTTCAGTATTTTGCCCCTTTAAAAAAAAAAATTAAAAAAAAAAAATAAAAAAAAAAATATTATAATAAACCTCCTTTCCCCCTCCTTTTTCCTCTCCCCTTCCCTTCCTCCCCTCTCCCTTCCCCTTTTCTTTTCCCCTTTCCTTCCTCCTCCCCCCCTCTCTCCCCCCTCTCCTTCTCCCTTTCTTCCTCCTTTTTCCCCCCTTTCTTCCTCCCTCCCCCCTCCCCCTCTTTTTCCTCCTTTCCCCCCCTCCTCCCCCTTTTTCTCCTCCCTTTTTCCTCTTTCCTCCCCCTTTCCCCCTCCTCTTCCTCTTTCCCTTTTTTCCCCTTTCTCCCTCTTTCTCGCTAAAAATGATGAGTAATAAGAAATAAAGATAATATGAGAATAAAATAATAGTATAATAATAATAAAATTTTGATAACAATAAAATAATAAAGAAAAAAAAAATAATAATGAAAATAATAAAAATGTAAAAAAAACAATGATTAAAATAGTAAAGAAACAATAATGAAATAATAATGGAATAACAATACCCCTATACTTAAATATTTAAGATAATAATAAAAAGTATAATAATAAAAA
>NC_051401.1:44706558-44721558 GCF_015228065.2 Penaeus monodon | reverse complement strand
GTGTGTGTGTGTGTGTGTGTGTGTGTGTGTGTGTGTGTGTGTGTGTGTGTGTGTGTGTGTGTGTGTGTGTGTGTGTGTGTGTGTGGTGTGTGTGGTGTGTGTGGTGTGTGTGTGTGTGTGTGTGTGTTGTTGTGTTTGTAGCTTTAGTGACGTAGGCAAGTGGTTGTGTCGCCGTGCGGATGGTCGTGGTGTGTGGGTGTGTGTGTGGGTGTGGTGGGGTGTGTGTCGGGGGTAGAGGTCAGTGAAGTCGGAATCTTATAATGTAACGTTTGTAAGCTTATACACACATGACCTTAAGAGCAAGAGTCTCAAGCCCTGATCCCCGCCGCCACGAAGCGCCCAGGGTGGGGGGGGGGCGTCCGAGACGACACGACCGAAGGTAGGGAAGTCGTCTTGAAGAAGAGTTGGTCAAGCGGTGCGTCTTAGCAACAGGCAAGCTTCTACTCCCCCGCGCAAGATGATGGCATGGAGAGGGGCGGTGGAGAACGTACGGAGGGGTCGTTGTCCTGAAGATACGCCTGCTGTAGGCGATCTATCGATGTCCAATCGTTGGCGTCCTTAATCTGAAGCAGGAATGCTTTTTCCTTCCTCTCAATGACTTCGTATGGGCCAGAGTAGGGAGGGGTGAGTGGAGGAAAACGTCCTTCGTTGTACGTAGATCTTGGGGGACGTAACGGTGTTGTGTGGCCTGTGGGTGAAAAGGGGCTTCCCCGGGGTGGGGAAAAACGAGGAGGACTGACGCGGCGAGAGCTTCCTTGGCCTTGGGAAATACATCTGCTTGAGAGCAGCCCCCCCGTCAGGTCCTCGGGTTTCTCTGTAAGTGCAGTGTACAAGGGTTCCATGATGGATGCGATGCCGGGCAGGAAGCGGTGATAGTAGTTCACCATTCCCACGAACTCTTAGAGGGTCTTGGAGGGCGAGGGGAATTGCTTGAGGGGGGAGACACCTGCGGGAGCGAGGCGGTGCCCCAGGAAGTCCACCTCTCTGACGCCGAGAACACACTTGTCGTATCGCACTACCAGGCCACTCTCCTGAGGCGGTCTAAAACTGTAGAGGTGTGTCGCAGGTGTTCCTGTTTGGAGGTGACGGCGCTGGCGACGCGTGTGCATCATTTAGGTGGTCCGCCATCTCCTGCAGGTCAGCTTCATCTATCTCCTCCGCGTTGGGAATGACTGCAGGAGGGCGGATGCCGTTGCTCGAGGTCACTGCGGGATCACCAATGTAGCATGGTTAATTGCGGCTTCCCCAGAGCTGAGAAGAATAAGCAAGACATGTGGTGACAATTCCGCAAGTGCTTATTTTACAAAAATTAGGCATATATATACAAGAGGTGAGGATCACAGAACAAGGAATAACCAATCACGAGCGGCCACCCCTCGCGTGATCAAGGGGCGTGGCTCGCCTGGCGAATGACGAGCAGCCGTCTGCTTGCGTGACCACAGCGTGTGGCTCGCCTGGCGAATGGTGAGCGGCCATCCACTCGCGTGATCATCGCTTGTGACTGCAGGGTCGAGCAAAGCAGCGACCAAGCGGTTACACACGCTAAACTCCGTTACGACTCAGATTCGCACCCGTTACCACGCATGGAGGAATTGACCGACGACTTAGGAAGTAACAGGGTATTTTCCGTTCTCGATGCGTGCTCTGCGTACTGGTCGATCTAGCTGAATCCGTCTGATAGGCCAAAGACCGCCTTTTCTGATGGCACAAACCTGTGGCAGTAGCCTCCGGGCTAGAACAGTGGTAACGTGTCGGCCTCTCATCCGAGGGGTTGGCGGTTCGCGCACCGCCCAGGCGCGAGAAGTTGCAATTGTCGCCCGGAGGTTACTGCTGTGGCTGGGCACCACGGCGGGTAAGGACTAGGTTCAGCCGAGTCAGCACCAGCTGACACACGTGAGCGAGTCGGCAGTAGTCGACACAGGCCGGGCTCCCCTCATGGCATAGCCCGGGCGAAGCTAAGCTTCGCATATCGGACTTATCCTTATCCTGTGGCAGTTTCGTCATATGCCGTACGGTCTGAAGGCAGCGGGCGCGACGTATCAGCTCCGTGCTCTCGTCACACTTTAGCTTACTTTGACGACGTAGTTTTTTATTCTGCAACTACGACCATGTAAGGGATCTTAACGGGTCTTTAATTATTTTAGAAGAAGCAGGGATTAAAATGAACGTGGATAAATACCAGTTCGCCGTAGATAAATTGAAGTTGTTGGGCTTCGTCGTTACGGGTGACACCTACGACCCATGCTGCCTTAGATGAATTCGAGCTCAAAGTTGGAGTGTTGTACCATATCCGCGATCTTCTGTCTGCTATCGAGAGCCAGCTTGTCCTTCCCTCTAATGTCAGATCTGCTACAATGAAGATCGTACATAACAACAGTACGGCAGGTCATCCCGGTGTATTCCACACCTTCCAGCGTCTAAAAGACTTTTGCTGGTTCCCTAATGCATTGTCATTTTGTAGAAAGTATGTGCAAAGTTGTCCGACGTGCCAGAGACGTAAAGCTGTGTGAGGGGACGTACACCCCTCGCCGCGACGCCACTTGCAACGCAGTCGTTCGAGTGGGTATTTGTCGACCTTGTTGACCTTCCGCCAGCACAAAACGGAGACAGATACGTAATGACAATAGTAGACGAACTTACCAGATTTGTCCAGTTGGTCCCGTTGTCTGCTAACGATGCTCACACTGTCGCGGACGCTTTTATAAGTCATTATACGACCCTCTTTGACCCGATGGCACTTTAATATCAGATAATGGGACAGAATTTACCGGCGAATATCTAGTCAGATGGGGACTAAGACTAGGTATACCACTCCATATAATCCGGCGGCATCCAGTGGGATGGTAGAAAGGTGTAACCGCGTAATTAAGGATTGTCTGGCAACATTATGCGAAGATTCCCCTAACACCTGGAATACTCGCTTAGATTACGTGTGTCTAGCCTTGAACACTGCGTTTCATAGGTCTGTAAACAATCAGCCTCTCTATCTTCTTACAGGCCGGAATTGTGCCTTTCCCACAGGCCTAACTAACCACCATGCTTGCGATGGTGAGATCGGGAAGCGCCAGATAGATTTAATCGCCGCTCGCGAAGCCGCGGTGACAGGTACGCAAAGGTAAAGGAAGAGAATATGGAAGGAGGAGGTCGGAGGACCAGGGCGATCCCAGAATTGACGGAAGGTACGCTAGAGTTGCGCAAGAGACAACCAGGTCATAGTACAGGTCTGGCGTCCAGATGGCTTGGTCCACTACGAATAAATAATTAAGTGGGTCCTGGGTATTTTATGTAGTAAGAGATGTCTCAAGATTTACGGAACACCGTAATCAAATTATACTCTTCAAAGTAAATAATAAGATGCAACTGATGACGCCAGAAGGTATAGACCAGCCTATGCAGGATGAGGCTGACCCTGATCCAGATGACCCACTCAATGTATTATTGCTTGGCCTTGTAAGCTTTGCAGCCTGCCTTAGTTGGTTGGTATTGGAATTATCGGCCCGTACGTGTTTGTTTCCTTGACATGTGTATGCACCCTGGTGTTTGTGCTTTATTTCCGCATATTCTTTTGTATACGGTCATGTTTTGCTGCGTTACTATTTTTAATATTATTGTATTAATCTGCTTTGTTTAGTGTGTGATTACGAAAGTTGTATGTACTGTATATAAGATTTTTTTAAAGTGCTTTCACATGCAAGCTTGAGCATGTTGCTTTGCCTGGACAGTGAACGCTCGGTGCTTGCTTTGCATGGTGAAAGGTGGTGTGTGAGTGCCAGGTATACCATGGGTTTTGTGCATGATCTGATGCCTGTAATTTATCCCCAGAGATCTAAGGAGTATGGCCAGTCTGCATGTCATGCTTGACGCCCGTGTGCTCGTCCTTGTCATGCAGCTGCCCGCCCATCCCGCCTATTGATTTTCTGATGTCTTGGAAGCACATGTTTGCTCCTGTTCTCGGATGCCCGTGGAAGTGTATGCCTCGTGTCTGTTTTTGATGCCCAGGGTGACCGTGTAAGCCCGTGGATGTGGATTTTTCCTGATTTTTTAACGACGTATTCGTCGGTTCTTCTGCGGTCTGAAGTGACCATCGCCCGTCTGCGCCTCCGGCTGCGCTTCCCTCCGTTCCCAGCGATACATACTACCGTCGCCAGAGCAACCCCATCTTGGCTGGGCCGCCGCATGTTTTGGGGCGTGGGCCACAGAATGCCACGTCGGCCTCGGAGTGATTCCGGCAAACAGGGGCGGCTAGCCACATCATCCCCGTGCCCCGTAGGTTTTTCTTCCACGCGAACGAGTAATCGATCGAACGAGCGAACGATCGTCTCAGCCTGTCTTCAAGACGTTCAAGAAACTTGCGTCTACCTTCGCGGTACTTTTTAGCAGGCAGAGAGACGCAGGCTTCTGGGGGAGGCGGCTAATAGGACCTTTGCTTCCTCACCCGCCGGCTGCTGTACCGCCGACGCAGGTTACGTACCGCTGACCCATACGTGTTCGTAATCTGACCTCCGCATTCCGGCACTCCGTCACACCTAAATGTAGCGCAGATAGTTTAGCCTTTTTTCGTAGGTTAGCTTGTTGAAGTGTTTTGGAGTTTACAGTATTGCGCTTAAGGTTACACATCCCGTGCTGCTGTGTTGCATGTGTAGCGTTACGTGTTTTCTATCACGTGCTTGTTCAGTGATTAACGTTGTTACACGTGTTTGTTCAGTGTTACGTGTCAAGTGTATTACATTTTATGTTTTTGTAGTATTGTGTTCGCTAAAGTTTCTTGTTTGTATTCTTGTCTCATTCCTTTTGAATGTTCTTGCATTACACGTCAATGTTTGTCACGTTCCTCATATCTGACGCAAATAAATTTGATAGTTCGACGGGTGGGTTTCTTTAATTCCTGATACCGATAAAGACCCCAGAGAGCACGACAGACTCCCTGATCGTTCGAGACATTGAAAGTAACGTGGTGGCAGCGGGAACTAATGATAAATATTCAGTCAAAAATACGGAGTAATCTACAGTCATCGCTACTGAGTATTGGGAGTCACAGCAGTGGAAGGGATAGTGGGGGTGGAGGGAGGGTTAATGTAGGTGGAGCTGGAACTGGGGTGTGTTGGGAGGGAGTAAGAGTAAGAGGAGGAGGAGGAGGATGGATATCGGCTGTCACTGAGTGTGGAGGTAGCGGGAATTGTGGAATTTGAGGGTGGATGAGGGGTTTCGGTGTCGGAACAGATACTTCTGAACATCTTTGAGTTTCTGTGATGGAGTTGGGGGGTTTTGAGAGACGAAGGTTTTCTTATGAGGGGGTGGAGAGGAGACTGGTGTATGAGGAGAAGAGGCAAAGGTAGGTGGTGGTGAGTGATGGGAGAAGAAGAGGCCTGCTGCGGGTAGTGCGGGGAGGGAGAGGGGAAGGTGTTGGGGCCGCAGTAGAGACTGGAGTGTCTGGGTTTAGAATGGCAAACGAATCTGACTGGGGAAGGTAGGAGGTAGAAGTGGGGAAGCGAGATATCCCTCTGGAGGTACTGGCATCAGGCGTGTCTACAACACCTTTTTTTGCAATGTCTAAGAACATAGACGTTTGACTCTAAATCACTGATGGGAAAAAAAGCAACGAGCACAAGACTCCCACGTGGAATTCTCCCCTCTAATTACTGCACTCTTTCATGCAAGAAATCTTTAATCCAATAGTTTCCCTTCACTGATCTAATTTCCAATATAGTCTAATGTTTATGAAACTTTCCTGACCACCATTTATATATTCGTAAATATACACAATCTACCTAGCTGTCTCTGTCTTGTAACCTTTCACAAACTATTATAAAAATGAATGATTTGCAACACCCTTCCTTAAACCCAAATTCCTAGTTTGACCATATTGTCTATTGGTGTTGCTGCTCTTGCATCAAGGTGCAATGTAGTTGAGTTTCCGAGGTTTGACAGTTGTCCTGGTCGCCTAGAATTTTGTAATTGTGTGCGTGTGCGTGTGTGCGTGTGTGTGTGTGTGTGTGTGTGTGTGTGTGGTGTGCGTGTGCGTGTGCGTGTGCGTGCGTGCGTGTGCGTGTGCGTGTGTGCGTGCGTGTGCATGTGCGTGCGTGCGTGTGCATGTGCGTGCGTGCGTGCGTGTGTGCGTGCGTGCGTGCGTGTGTGCGTCGTGGTGGTGTTGTTGGGTGTGTTGTGTGTGTGTGTGTGTGTTGTGCGTGTGTTGTGGGGTGTCGTGTGTTGTGTGTGTGTGTGTGTATGTGTGCGTGAGTGAGTGAGTGAGTTACTGTGTGAGTGAGTGAGTGAGTTACTGTGTAAGTGAGTGAGTTACTGTGTGAGTGAGTGAGTGAGTTACTGTGTGAGTGAGTGAGTGAGTTACTGTGTGACTGAGTGAGTGAGTTACTGTGTGAGTGAGTGAGTGAGTATGTGTGAGTGAGTGAGTGAGTTACTGTTGTGAGTGAGTGATGGGAGTGAGTGACTGTGTGAGTGAGTGAGTGAGTTACTGTGTGAGTGAGTGAGTGAGTTATGGTGAGTGAGTGAGTGAGTGAGTGAGTTACTGTGTGAGTGAGTGAGTTACTGTGTGAGTGAGTGAGTTACTGTGTGAGTGAGTGAGTGAGTTACTGTGTGAGTGAGTTACTGTGTGAGTGAGTGAGTTACTGTGTGAGTGAGTGAGTTACTGTGTGTGAGTGAGTGAGTTACTGTGTGTGAGTGAGTGAGTGAGTTACTGTGTGAGTGAGTGAGTTACTGTGTGAGTGAGTGAGTTACTGTGTGAGTGAGTGAGTTACTGTGTGTGAGTGAGTGAGTTACTGTGTGGTGAGTGAGTGAGTTACTGTGTGAGTGAGTGAGTTACTGTGTGAGTGAGTGAGTTACTGTGTGAGTGCGTGAGTGAGTTACTGTGTGTGAGTGAGTGAGTTACTGTGTGAGTGAGTGAGTTACTGTGTGAGTGAGTGAGTTACTGTGTGAGTGAGTGAGTTAGTGTGAGTGAGTGAGTTACTGTGTGAGTGAGTGAGTTACTGTGTGAGTGAGTGAGTTACTGTGTGAGTGAGTGAGTTACTGTGTGTGAGTGAGTGAGTGAGTTACTGTGTGAGTGAGTGAGTTACTGTGTAAGTGAGTGAGTTACTGTGTGAGTGAGTGAGTGAGTGAGTGAGTTACTGTGAGTGAGTGAGTTACTGTGTAAGTGAGTGAGTTACAGTGTAAGTGAGTGAGTTACTTTGTGAGTGAGTGAGTGAGTTACTGTGAGTGAGTGAGTTACTGTGTGTGTGAGTGAGTGAGTTACTGTGTGAGTGAGTGAGTGAGTTACTGTGTGAGTGAGTGAGTGAGTGTGTAGTGAGTGAGTTACTGTGTGAGTGAGTGAGTGAGTTACTGTGTGAGTGAGTGAGTTACTGTGTGAGTGAGTGAGTTACTGTGTGTGTGTGAGTGAGTGAGTGAGTTACTGTGTGAGTGAGTGAGTGAGTTACTGTGTGTGTGAGTTACTATGTGTGTGAGTTACTGTGTGTGTGAGTTACTGTGTGCGTGTGTGCGCGCCTGTGTGCATGTGTGTGCGCGCCTGTGTGCATGTGTGTGCACGCCTGTGTGCGTGTGCGTGCGCACGAGTGCTTATTACATGATAAAAGAACATGTACATTATTTGTGGCTATAAATGCATGGGGGTTTAAAATATTAACTCTGAAGCTGTAGATTCTCTGGAAATAATTACACAATGCATGTCAATCAACAATATTTAATATAAAATATTTACTTCAAAGACTCTTTCCATCAAAACTCTAATTCTACTCGGTTGCACTTCTTAGTTTAACTCTGTCTTTAACAACAACATATTTGTCAGTTCTGTTGGAGAGCTTTTTATTGAGCAATGAGTTTAGTTCAGTTTCTGACTTGACATGGCCATCAGCTCCATGCACAGCATAATACTCTCCAAACACCATTTTCTTAAGTTTATTGATCTTGAGTCCTTTTTCTGGAGCTGTCTGTAGGCATCTGGTTATGGCAGTTTTCCATTTAAAGGGCGATGGACACTCGGCCGTGATGGTGCTTCCATTTACGGTCTCCTCCAAAGCTGTCCCATTCACCTCTTTGCACGCCTTTTCTTGTCCATTCTCCTCTTCTTCTTGATGTTTGTTCTTCTTCTTCTTCTTTTTCTTGGGTTCCTCCAAATCTCCGCTAGCATCGTCCCCATTCTTCTCGGCCGAGTCATTCTCCTTTTCATCCGATGTTTTCCTCTTCTTCCCTTCTTTGGTGTTTTTGCTGTTATCACCACCCTCACTGTCTTTTTTCATCTGTTCTTTCTTCTTTGCCTCGTCAAACACTTTCCATGCCTTCTCCAAGATCTGCGGATCCCTAATCCTCATGCAGTTCGCCAGGAAGTTCTGTTAACAAGAGAAAGAGAGAGAAATAAGCAGTTATGACAACAGTTAGACTTTCCACTTTAACTAAAACAGAAACCATTGTTCAGTGGGGTCTTGCCTCACAGTGCAGAGGTCAATGTTCTCACATCCCATCCCTGAACCACAGCTGATGCACTCAGTCCGGCCTTTGCTTGACTGGGTGCCTCAAATGGACATTACCTTTACCTGGATCTGGGGAGTTCTAAGGCATACAGTGAACTTCATTAATCAACCAAAACTTGTTGTGCTAAAAGCAAAGGTACCACAGGGTACTTATTTTATAATCTAATATTATTTTCACCACTTTATCACGGTCTCTGTTGTCATAATCATCATTAACCTCTTTATCCTCATTCTCTTCTTTGTCATCATAATCATCATCAATAAATAATAACATTATCAATAAAGCTTTTATTAATTGATAAATAAATCATAAAAAAAATTAAGATATTGATAAACTGCACGATAAATAACACTTATTATTACAATTAGAGCTCTTTCCAAATGCCTAATAACAGCACAACATAACATACCCCTTGTGCCAAAAGGGTCGGAAGGATAATTTCCCATTCCTGCTGTGGATCAAAATATCAATATCATTAATAATCCCCCCCCCAATCCCTTGCCCATTGTTGTCGTGGGGGGCGGGGGGGGCTTAGGAGGCGAAGACTCGAACCCAATGCAGGGGAATTCCCGTGCCTTGGGACTCAGCCTCGACTCAAGTAATTTTGCATATTCTTATTTCCCCTCCTGCTTTTCATTTCTGTCCCTTCCCATCCCCTTCTACTATCTACTTCCTAAGGTGTGAAAGCTGTGCTGAAAGGATGAAAAGCTGACTTTGTGTCAGTCCTGAATGACCTGAGGGAGTCATGGGCACGGTATTCCCGTTTTAGTTGTCTAGCCTTTACCCCTCAAGGGGACCCCGAGAGGTAGACTCCCCAACATACTTCAGGCTTACCATGGCCAATAATGAAAATGTTATGTCCTTATTAGGGGCAATGAGGCTTGCCCCTTCATCACATAGCCCCACCAACTCAGACTCTCGCGATTCCCCAACCCCAGACTCTCTTTTGACCACAGCTCTGAACACTGCAACTACTACCCCCTCCTCAATGCCTACTAGTACAATAACCACCCAAGTCAACACTCAATCTCCAGGAGACATTCCTAGTCTCCCAACATGCTCAACTTCATCACCTCTACCCTGACAACTTTCTTCATCAACTACCCCATCCTCCCTTATTACTACTTTACAGCCTTATTGTCCACTCTCCATAATACTACCTCCCTCAACACTATCCCTTCTTCCACATGCACCCACCCTTCTACCCCCACATCTACATATATCTTAAATACTCTATTTAGCACAGCCAAATGGGACCCATGTTTCATGATCCCTCCCACAGCTCCCTACTCTGACAACACACTCATTTTCCAGCAATGCCTCCAAAAAACAAGTAGGCAAAGTCTCTTTCCGTAGCCGACTCGATTGTTCCCGTCTTGTCACAGTAACACTATGATGCAATATCAGAACAGTGCTACTCTATTCCTCCCAGAGGTCATCGTAAGAACCCCACTAACATTGCCAAAATTATTTTCCATAGACATGACCTTCCCTTGAATATTTACATTGCTGTGGAGAATCCCTCCTTGTCCAACCGTATCAACCTCCTCCCCGTCAGTGCCAAAATTTGTGGCTTTTAGGACATCCTGCCAAACATTGCCGTTCTACAGCTAGATGCCCTCCATGTGCCCAACCTGGTCATATTCGATCAAACTGCTCTGCTGTCATGCACATGTGACAAATGTGGCGGCCCCCATAATGTCTTTTATAGGGGCTGCCTCACCTACAAATTTGAGTGTGGCAGCAACTCTCCGATTCAAACTGGACTCACTCTATGTGAAGCCAGACAGGAAGCACATCAATGAGGTTTTCTTACTCTTTACTCACTTGCTCTGCTCCTCCCCCTCCCTCCCAAGATATTCCTACACCCTCCCCTATACCTATCCCTCCTACATCCCACTTCCCAACTTCTACCTCCTACCTTCCCAAGTCAGATTCTTTTGCCATTCTAAACCCAGACACTCCAATCTCTATGGCACCCCCCTCCGTGCACTACCCACACCAGACAGACTAATCATCCACCCCTTCTTCTCCTACCCACACCCAACTCCACCTACCTTTGCCTCTACTCCTCAGACACCAGTCTCCTCTCCCCCCCCTCATAAGAAAACCTTTGTCTTACAGAAACTCTTGAAGACATTCAAAATTATCTATTTGAGTCCCAAACTGACATCTGACAAACTGACATTTGCATCTTTCTTTGCTGTTGGATCACAGTTATTTCAGTCTACTTCTCCCCTTCTTAACCCAATGACTTTGTTGCCTTTGAAAGTCTAATTTCCCAAATCCAGCCATCTTTCCTCATAGTTGGTGAGTTTAATTGCCACCACACTCTTTGGGGTGATTCTATCACCAACTCCCATGGCCGATTCTTAGAATGCTTTGTCTCCACAACTGACATTATTCTTCATTCAGATCACCCCCACACACTTTGACATACTCACAAAATCCTTTTCATGCATTGTGCTCCCCTTCTCTTCATTTAGATTTACATTGGTCAGTTCTAGACCAATTTCCCTATAATGACCACTTTCCAGTTTTCCTCTCTCCTACTTTATATGTTCCTAACTCCCCACATTGGTGCTTTGATAGAGCTGACTGGCATACTTTCACTTCACTCTCTGCTATTCCTACCCCCCCCCTTCTCATCCATTTCAGATATGATACAATATTTCACAACTACAGTCCTAAGAGCTGCCTTTACAGCCATTCCTCAAACCTCAAGACCTTATCTCATCTCTGATCCTCTCCAAGTTGCTAATGAACTATGTGACTATTTCAGCCAGGTCAGTAGTGGTTCTCACCTTTCTACACACTTCTCTTCTATGAAGACCATCAGGGAATGCACCCCCATAATCTTCACCCTATCCTCTGCCGAGTCCTATGCTGCTCCATTTTCTTCCTCTGAACTCAATGCTGTCTTACTGTCATGCCGCAACACTCATGAAAGCCCTGACAGTATTTACTACTGTATGCTCTGACATCTTCCATCTCCCTCTCTATCCTTCCTATTAATGATTTTCAACCACATATGGACATCAGGAAATTTTCCTTCTCATTGCCGAGAAGCTCTTATCCTCCCCTTCTTGAAACCCAATAAATCGGGTACCCTCCCTCAAGATTACCACCCCATCGCTCTAACTAGCTGCTTGTGCAAACTACTAGGGTAAATGGTTAACGTCCGCTTAATATGGTATCTTGAATTTCACAGTCTTTTCTCTCCTTCCCCATTTGGTTTCCGCCATGCCCAAAGTGCAGCTGACCCCCTTGCTCATTTTGAGACATATATTACATCTGCATTTGCAATCTATATTAGCTATATTCTTTGACCTAGAAAAAGCACATGATAGTACATGGCAGTACCATATTCTCCAAAAATTATCCTCCCTAGGCATATGTGGGTGTCTCTATAATGCCTTTCCTCTCCAAACACACTTTTCAGGTCAAAATTGCCTCTTCAATATCATCATCATTTCCTCAGTTAGAAGGCGTCCTACAAGGCAGTGTGCTCAGCACCACTTTATTCCTTCTTGCCAGTGACATTGTCTCAGTTTTACCACCAGGAGCTCAATCATCACTATTTGTTGATTTAACCATCTTCACCTCTGGCACATCCATACCAAATCTCTGCCAGTTCCTCCAGTCTGCAATATCAGCAGTATCTTCCTGGGCCACTAACCATGGCTTCCGCTTTTCTACCTCCAACTCTTTCTCCATCCTTTTCTCTCGCACAAGTATAGGTCCCCAACCTCAACTCTTCTTATATGGTGCTCCACTCCAATACTGTTCCTTTGGTAAATTCTTTGGCCTTATTTATGACTCCAAATTGTCCTGGCAAGACCATATCTTTACATTAAAGAAAAAGCTCACCGCCTCTACACTGAATCAGGCATACCATCTCTCTCTTGATGCCGTACCCTTCTCTCTCTCTCCGATGCTATGCTATCCTACCTTTGCTTCTTCACTTTTACCTAATCATTTCTCCATTCGCATGGATACCCTCCTCTCCCATTTCCTATTTCCCCATCTCCGACCTCTTCCATTTTCTGTCCATTCTCTCCCTCCATGTCTTACACCTTACCCAATGTTTTCCCTGACCCAACAAAATCAAATAACCCCCCCGCTGTCCTTTTCAGTCATTTCCTTGACCATGTCTCCATCCATTCCTCCAGTATTCATGTTTACATGGATGGCTCCAAATCCACCTCCAGTGCTGGTTTTGCAGTAACCTTGCCAACTTGCCCTTTCAAATACCCCCCTCCCTCCTGAATCCAGTGTCCTTACTACAGAACTGTATGCACTCCTTTTTGCCTTAAAACACATATTCACTCCCTTCTTCCTCTTTCACTATTTTTACTGACTCCCATAACTCATTAACTCTCATAAAGTCAATACACTTGACCAACCCCCTTGTCTGTAAGGTCCAGAACTGGCTGTTCTACCTATCCAGATGCCATAAAACTATCAGATTTTGTTGGGAGCCCAGCCATGTTGGAATCCCTGGCAATGAACAGGCGCTCTAGCACACTACGCTGCTATGTCCACATCACACCATCCACGTTTCTCGTGCATTCTAGCCAAGGATTATTACCCCCACTGTAAGACCTCCTTGTATAACCGATGGCAATCTTTCTGGTCAAGTCTCTGCACTAATAAATTACATAATGTAAAACTATTGATCTCCTGGTCAGCTCCATATCACTCCTATCTGATGTCACTTTCTGATCTGCCTCTATGTTCCTATGTAATGTCCCCCTTTCAGTTCCACATTCTGTTGCCCTGTCCATGTTCTGATGCTGCACGTATCTCTGCTTTCCCTCACCTATCCTTCCTTCACAGAACTCCCAACCTATAAGACATCCTTACAGAATCTCACACTTTCTGCTTTGACAACCTGTTCTCCTTTCTCAGACACATTCATATCCCTCACTTGATCTAATCCCTTACCTAACCGTACCTTAAACCATTCACTCATCAACTCCTTTACCCACCTTTAACATTCTAGATAGTTGACATAGCAACAAACTACTAACTCAGCTACGCTTCACTAACCCTTCACTGTACGTTCCTATAGTGCTACATGACCTTAGATGTCTAGCACATTTATTTTGCTTTAAACCCATTCCTGATGGGTGGCATGTACGCACATGCCATGGCATGGCGGGACTATCTGCCGGGGGCATGTATGTACATGCCATGGTGGATGTATGGAGATGCCATGAGTTATTTTTTGTTGCAATCACGGCAAAATATTATTTTTCTGCCAGTGAAAGTGTGATTAAGTCGTTTTTAAAACTTTCTCATTTTTACTATGCAAAAAAAAAAAAAAAAAAAAAAAATGCAACAAACCGATGATTTCAACTCCATGATGCCGCACACTGCTTATTTTATTCAGACTATAGACTGAATAATGATCAACTATGGAGTCTATATAACAACAAAATACCCTTCAGTTTCGATTTATCAGGAAGTTTGGCAAGTAGAGACTTTAGAAAATAATGAAAACTGAAAATACAACATATCTACGTAGTATTACGAAGAAACGGCATGGGATGCTGGTATTTGGCATGAGTGGTCGCGCATCCTAGAGAGACGATATAAGCCCCCGGCAGCGGGGCCCGGGCCACTATGAATACTACCCGTCGGGAAAGGGTTAACCATTAACCATTAACAGTATACGTACTGCTGGGGTTACTTGAGGGCAGATTCCTATCTTGTATAAAATCTTACACATATTGTAATCATCATATCAGTATCCTGCTGACACACATATTTCTAATTACCAAATTATTAAAATGCATGAAATATAGCTCCTGTATGATAAAATTCTTCTCTTTTATTCTTGTCATTCTTGTAAAAATATTAATAAAATATGAGTAGATCATCTAAGAACCAATTATATTCATTCACTTTAAATATTAAGTTCCACTCAAGCAAATTACTACTTACGCATGCAATTGTGCAACCAAGTCAGAGCAACAGTAAAGTATTAGGTGAAAATACCATAGAGATAAATGGCATTACTTTCATACTAGAGATACCTTGATAAAAGACAGATTACCTTTGAAACTGTCACTCTACAAAAATGCTATGATGTTTTCCTTTACACAATATCCTAATAGCTGTCCTACTGACCTCAAACTTTGTCTTTTTACGAGGAATGTTTGTGAACACAATAATGCGGTTGAGGATCTCTTGCAGTTTTGGATCCATGTTGGGCGTGATGCGAACATGTTCCTGGACGTTGGCTATCCAGGCCTCCTGTTTCTTCTCGCCTTTGTTTTCCTTCTGCACGTAGTTGCTGCCACCATACTTCTGGTCTTCTGTTATGCACTTGAAATGGTTTGCATACTCTTGGCCCCTGTGGAGTATAAAAAATATATACATCTATAAACATTTGCATGAATGCTTGTGACACACACATACATACATATACATACATACATACACATACACACACGCACACGCGCAGACACACGCACACGCACGCAGACACGCACACCGCGCGCGCACACACACACACAC
>NC_051401.1:44694058-44701558 GCF_015228065.2 Penaeus monodon | reverse complement strand
AATGATACTTTTGCAACTACGTTAATAATTATAATAATAACAATGATAATAGAAATTATTATAACAATGAAATAATAATAATTATGATAATGGTAAAATAAAAAATTACCATGCAAAAAATTATATTTATTGAAAATCTAAATCTAAAAATTTTGCATTCTGGGTTTTTCTACCATAGCATCAACACGAAGGGTGCTTACCTGTCAATAATGACTGATAATAATAATGATAATAATAGTAATAATAATATAAAAATAGTAATAATGATAATGATAAAAACATTGATAATAATGATACTACTACTAATGATAATAATAATAATATAAGTAACACTAAAAATTATAATGATAATGATAATAGTAATAATGATAGTGATAATAACAATAATGATAATTATAATAATCATCATCATCATTATTATTATTATTATCATTATTACTATAGCCATAATAAGAATTATTATAATAATAATATTAACCATAATTATGATAATAATTATAATAATAATGTGATAATGATAATAATAATAGTAACAATAATAATAATAGTAATAATAATAATAATAACAAGGATCATAATAATGATAATGATAACAACAGTAATGATAATGATAATAGCAATAATAATAGTAATAAACAGAAGAGTAAGAATAATAGTAATAATGCCGGCAATCACAATAATTACAACAAAAAGCAAACATCAGAATAAGAAGAACAGTAATAATACTGATGATAGCAATAACACAGAATAATAACAATAATGCTAACGATGATATTGATCATCATGATAATGATAATTATAGTAAATAATAATAATAAAAACGGATTCAAACTTCCCGCCAAACCCAGTGGTGACTGTAAACAAAGAGAAAAGCGAGCATCTCTTTGCGCAATATTGACTCCCTCTCGCATACACCCCCCAATAAAGCCATAGCCATTAAATAAAGCACTGGAATTAAAACCAGAATACTAATCAGCCCGCTAGACATTGCCTGAAGTCCGCATATTATCGCAAAAAGCAAAAATTCCCGTGCCAAGTGTCACCGTAAACAGCTGACTCCCGTGTTGTTGGCCATCAGCTGATTGACACAAACCTCATGATTAAGAGCCTTCTGACACACGATATGACACTTTTCTAGCATTTAGGTACGTTTTTCTATCGCTTTTTCGGGATGGGGTGAGCGGAGGATCGACGAATAGGGGTTTTAAGAAGGTTGGTACAGCTAAAAACCCTTTGCAATGTTGTTGTTTTTTTCCCCAACCCCCAAGTTTTCTTAAAACTCGTCATATTTTGACATTTTTGCATGCATGGCGTAATTCTGTGTGTGTTATTGTTGTTATTCACTTTATTTGAATTGTTCTTGTTCCGTTCCTGTTCTTGTTTGGGTTCGTTAAGCCGATATGCTCGAAATTCACCCAAGAACGTGAGCATATTGTTATCAGCAAGAAAATATCTGTCAAGAACAGGAAAATTCTTGTGGTGTTTGTTCTGTTTGTTCCTGAGATCATTCTCTTCCTACGTTTATGGAGTCTTGGCGATTATATTCAGCGTAGGTCCACGTTGTTGATATGTTATTTTAGCATTGGTAGATTAATAGCATTTAGTCTGCAGAGAACTGTATGTAAATGAGTGTTAAGCAGGGTGGGGGCTGGTAAATTGCGCCCCTCCATTTAACAGACGATTTTTGGTGATTTGGGTAGAATTATAATCAAAGTTTTAGTAAAAGTAGTGTTAATGTTATGGCTGAAATTATATACCCCTTGAAGGAAAGGTTAAAGGGGTGTGTTCCCTTAGAAATGGCATATATGTGTTTTGGTCCATGGTATTGGTAGCGTTCATTGTAGTTTATTATTATTATTATTATTTTTTTTTTTTTTCATTGTTTACCCCATAATTTGCCTGTTTTATTTCATGCTTTCCCTGACTATGAGGTTTAAAATTATTACTCCTCCCCTTGGGTTTTCCTGTTCATAAACATGGGGGGTTTTGATGCTCTTAATTTGGATAGTTAGATGTAGAGTTGTATATATTTACATCATTTACTTTTGCCAGCCAGATTTTTATCTTATTTTATTATTATTATTATTATTATTATTATTATTATTATTATTATCATTGTTATAGGCTTCCTTCAACAACAGGTCATAAAAAAACAGGTAAATAAGATACATATAGCTATATCATCTGGCATTCTCTATTGTAAAGGTTTCATGACAAAAATAATGAATTTTGCAGACCCAACGCTGGAAAAAAGAAGCCATGTCAAAACACTCAGGCACAGCGTCAGCGCGTCTAAGGGCCGACTACATGCGATTAAAACGTGACCCAGTGCCATATGTGACTGCTGACCCCCTGCCCTCAAACATTCTGGAGTGGTAAGTGGGGAGACGCAGCATTTTGGTGGTAATTCGAAGAAGCAGTGTGATTGATATTTCAGTTAATTAATTGAATAAAATTTACCTATTGATTTATGTTTTTTTTTTTTTTTTTTTTTTTTTTTTTCATCTATCTACTGTGTGTGTGAGTGTGAGTGTGAGTGTGAGTGTGAGTGTGAGTGTGAGTGTGAGTGTGTGTGTGTGTGTGTGTGTGTGTGTGTGTGTGTGTGTGTGTGTGTGTTTGATTATGTAAAAGTGACATTCAAAAATAAAGTGTAATAATTTAGTAAATTCCTATTCCCAAGTATATTGTTTCTATGGTGTTTTGATAGATCTAATGGCACATGGATTAGTAAATTATTTTGCCAATGTTAATACATATTTGGACTTGAAATTATAATTATCACCCATAAACAAATACGGCTTACAAGATTGCTGTTCATGCTAATCAAACCTTTATCAGTTGCAATCACACTTTCCCATGCTGAAAGAAATGATATAGCCCAAATTGCAAAGCACACACAACCAATCCTACCATGCACTTGCAGGCATTATGTTGTGGAAGGGCCAGAGCAGAGCCCCTATGAGGGTGGTTATTACCATGGCAAGTTGGTTTTCCCGATGGAGTACCCGTTTCGACCGCCCAGCATATACATGATCACACCCTCGGGTCGCTTCAAGACCAACACGCGACTGTGCCTCTCCATCTCAGACTTTCATCCTGACACGTGGAATCCAGCCTGGTCCGTGGCCACCATACTGACTGGACTCTTGTCATTTATGGTGGGTATCATAGGTGTTTTGGGCATTGGGGCATTTGTCATTGACTGGCTTCTCATAAGAGTTGGCTGAGATTGTTTATTATGGTTTCTGACAAGTTTTAGAAGTTGATTTTGGTATTTTGGTGTTGAAGACTCCAGAGTTCTTCCTGTTATTTGGTGAGAGTAAAATCCTCCTTTTTTTTCTTCTTTTAATAATTTTCCTCACTTTCTGAATAATATTAGAAACACTTTTGTTCCTCTTTTCTCTTCACATTCTTCTCATAGTTTTATATTTTCTCTTTTCTCATCATTTGCCTTTTTTCCTCCTCCTCTTCAGTGCTTGTTCTTCAATAGAAGCAGGAAAATGTGTATAACTTTTTGTCCCCATGAATTGATAACTCTTGCTAGGTTTTATTCACTTTTTATAATGAAAAACACACTGATTTAACTCTTTCCTTTTTAAGGGTAGTTACTGCATAGTAGTAGTCACTGTATTCAAATTAAATCAGATAACAATGTCTTTGTTCCAGCTGGAGAAAGCCCCTACATTCGGTAGCATAGAGACAAGCGACTATGAGAAAAGACAATTGGCCCAGCAGAGTTTAAGCTTTAATTTGAAGGACAAGGTTTTTACGGAACTCTTTCCTGAAATCACAGAGGTAAGCTGACCTGCATTTATTTCTGTGTGACTTACATATTCTTTATGCATATCCATTTATTTGAAAATAATTAGTTTTCATCCTTTCTTTTTATTCTATGTGGTAATACTTCTGTAATTTCTCTTTTTCTCTCTCATAAATTGGTTGATTTAGAAATGTGCGAAGGGGCTTGTTTGCTTGAACATTGCTACTGATAACAATATCTGCCGTGTTGTTGTTGATTTCTATTGTGGTGATGATAACAATGTAGGGATGACTATCTGCTATCATTTTACAGTTTGAAATGAGTGCTTATTCCAGTTTAAGTGAATTTCTGTTTGTAATTTGGACAGGAAGGATTATAGATAATCTGACTACAAAGTAATACGAAAGAACAAACTCCTTAATGTGAAAAAGGAGTATTCTGTGTTGCTGATTGGTTGTTTTGATTACCTTCTCACCTCTTGGGTGTTGAAACAGTCACCAAGCCCTGCAGTTAGAGGGATAAAGATAGGCTGTGGTATCTTAGACCACCAGGTAATTTGGTGTGTGATAGTGGAATAAATTTCTTTCTATGTCTTTTTTTGTAAGTGTGTGTGTGTGTGTGTGTGTGTGTGTGTGTGTGTGTGTGTGTGTGTGTGTGTGTGTGTGTGTGTGTGTGTGTGTGTGTGTGTGTGTGTGTGTGTGTGTGTGTGTGTGTGTTTTTTTGTGTGTGTGTGTGTGGGGAGGGGCATAGCTAGGATTCTCAGTTTTGCCTGATTTTTTTCTTCTTCTTCTTCTTCGTTTTTCTTAGTCATTTAACTATAGCCCAATGCAAGTAAGAGTAAGGAGATTGTGAAATTGAGGGTTAGAAAATGAGAAGTGAGTTTCCTGCTCAGGTTGGTGGTGAGAAGCCAACCTAGATCATCCCAGAAACACTTTTAAGCTTGTTTGAATGTTGCAAAGTGTGCACTGAAGGGTAACTTTCATATTACAGTTATATGAATGCTTTGAATACGAATTAACAGAAATGCAGTCTCAGGATCTAATGAGACTTGAGTGGGAGATAGTTAAGGGAAAGAACAGAATATCTTGACGATGAATTGAAGTCCCCGGACCAACTCTGCCTTCAAGTTGGTGGTTTAGTTTCAGTTAGGAGGGAGGTCCACATCCTAATCTAGCATCTAGCACACTGCCACACTGACTGTATGGAAGACCGGTTTACCAGAATTATGCAGTATAAGCATTACCAAACTCAAGATTGAAGTGGGAAGTGAGCCTAAGAGTATTTGAAGGAGTGTCCCATGAAATGAATTAAAAATTTTCAAATGGCAGAATTTATACTTGCATATGCTTTCTCATTTTCTTTGTTTGATGCCTTTTTTTAGTCATCAAAGGTATGGTTTCCTTATTCATTTCCTTGACAGGGGCTGCAAGTACTCATGGAAGGAAAGTAAAGCATGTGCAGCCATGGTAAATCTAGTAATATCTAAGAAAGAAGTACAGTGCATTATCTGTAGGTGTCTGTGAGACAGCAGGTAGCCTGTGAATCACCTTGTTTTAAGGGATGTTGTGGAAATGCAACAAATTTCACCCTAAAGATTTTTTCTTTCTTTCTTTCTTTCTTTCTTTCTTTCTTTCTTTCTTTCTTTCTTTCTTTAATAAATATGCTGTGCTTCACATCAGGTTAAAAACATTTTCTTAGTAAGTCCCATTTAGTATCTGTAGGTGTGAATACAGGTAAGGATGTCGAAGTTTAAATGTGTGTGAATATATGAGTATGTGTTTACATTAAAAGAAATACACATAGGAGAGCAGGAAACAGCATGTTGTGATTTGCAAAGGGAAGTAGTGGTCACCAAGTGGAAAGGACATTTCCAGTAGACTTACACAAATCAACATAATGTCTCTCTTCCCCACAGACTATCCAAGAGAAACTGGCACAACGTGAGCAGGAGTTGGCGGAGAGAGCTAAGGCGATAGAGACAGGAAGCCTGAGTGAAAAGGACCGCACGAACTCTGACAGCGGCAACCAGAACCTCGATGCCAGCCACATGTCTGCCCTCACAAACCTCCTCGTCGTTGTAGGCTTTGCGCTGTTTGCGTGGACTGTCAAATACGTTATGTCAACTTTAAGTGATAATGAGGGATAGGATTAAAAAAAACAAAAAAAAAAACATTCAGTTGCTAATTATGCTTTTCTTTTGTTTTCTCTTTTCATAAGTATTTTTATATTTAAGAAGTGTGGAAAGAGAGAGTGAAAGTGAATGAATGTGTGAGTGATTGAGGGAATGAGTGAGCTGTGAGTGTGTACAGTGCAGTCTCATAACTCATTATCAGTTATTCTAAAAAAAAAAAAAAAAAAAATACACAGAGGATATTCATATGAATTGATCTGATATTTCAGCAAAAATTACTATTGTTTACGTTCATCATTTATATTCATACTCACACCTATTATGACTTACTAGTGATACTTTTAATATAGAGAGGCTAAATAGTACAGTGATTATAGACTGCACACTTAATTATTAGAAAGATTTTTTTTTTTTTCTTCCAAAATTAAATGTTTTGTAAGTCTACATGCTAGCATTTTGTTTTGTCTTTTGATTTACATATTTTTTGACTCAAATGAGTAGCTCTTTTTTTTTTACATACTCTACTAAATGGAGGTATGATTGATGTGTGGGTTCCTTAATTTGATAGGTGCCACGTTGATAGATAAACTTACAAATTGGGAACAAACATTTGATATGCCAACAGAACAACAAGACAAAAAAACCAGAAAAAAAAAAACACACAAAAAACCAAACACCACCCACCACAATAAAAACTCAAGAACAAAGAAACATAAGAACAACTACAATAACAAAAAACAACAACATAATACTAAACCACCCACAAATAAACCCCGAGAAAAACTAGAAAAGCTAACTTGCGTATCATCTATTGCTACATCACATAATATCCATATACTCATACAACATCAAACATCTTCTTCATACTATACTACAAATAAATCAGTTTGTGTTTATGTGCCGTTCATGCATGAAGCTATTGTGTGACCTGGTTGCACTCTTCATTTTAGTCTAATGACGAGTTGATTTATATAGCCAGTATAGACTATGAGGATTGAAATATGCTGTCGTTTCCTTCATTATCAATGTTAAGTGATATATACAGTTAAAGAATTGACACATGTGCAGATGACTGCCTCGAACTATCAAGATCAGATAAATCAGAAGAAAAGAATGTACTCATATGAAATCCATTTTAAGTAACTTCCTACAACAATGAAAATCTATTATTTTTATCAGAGAAAGTTGTAGGTTCTTGTACAAATGTTATGAAACATGAATGCCTGATTAAGCAAATACATTTACTAAATTTCTCATCCCCATGGATTAGAACCTTGAGGAAAAATCATGGGAAAGGCAACGTTTGCGTCATCGTACTGCACACACAGAATATCATCAACCAACAAACATCAAACATGCCTGTCTTCAAGTATGACTCACATGATAAAGCAGTTTTGCTTTTTAATCATGCTTCTCATTGCTATTAGGCCATGGTACAAAGATCTTATATTTATATAGAGTATTGACAACGTAATACGTATTGAGACATATTTTTAAACTGTATCTATCATTTCTTCATATTTGTTTTATATCAGGTTTAAGAATTCCATGTGTATGTTACTGTTCATACATACACATATAGAACAAAAGAAATTTTTTTTAACTTTTT
>NC_051401.1:44674058-44679058 GCF_015228065.2 Penaeus monodon | reverse complement strand
TCCTCCCTTTCGTCCTCGTTCCTCCCTTCCCTCGCTCCCGTTCCTCCCTTCCCTCGCTCCCTTTCCTCCCTTCCCTCGCTCCCTTTCCTCCCTTCCCTCGCTCCCTTTCCTCCCTTCCCTCGCTCCCTTTCCTCCCTTCCCTCGCTCCCTTTCCTCCCTTTCCTCCCTTCCCTCGCTCCCGACCCTCGGCCGCGCGCCTCCCCCCTGAGGGCGGCGGCGTCGGTCCTCGCGAGTCTGAGCCTCATATTGAACAGGGACCTCACGCGCCAGCCGTACGACCAAACCCTTACTCTCTTCTTTATCTCGTGGCTTCAGGGCGCATTCGCTGTCGAAACCCGGTCATTGCAAGTATTATCGGAGGGGCTTCCTGGAATGGTGGAGGGTGCAGCGCGGGAGGGAGGTCATGGCGAAATAAAAGGCAAAATGCGTATCATATGGTAGTACGAGAGTTTGGGCCGCAGTGAGTCTGGAATCTTTTCGGGTCTCGACTTTAGTTTGACAGAAGGCTCGGTGGAGGGAGGATCACGCTCTTCGTTGCCCACAGGCCCCTTAAACTTGGCATAGATTTTGGAAAGAGGGAGTGAAGTGTTATATTATTTTCTTCTTCTTCTTCTTCTTAAATGGTATTCAGATGCTATCGAGTGCAAGAGCATAGTGATTGTGTGTGGGAAAAGGAGAGATAGGCCCTCGTGGAAATCCATTATAGTATTTTGAGACATAGGCCTACACCTTCAGCAAATTGCCATAGAATAGTGACAATAGGCCTATCGATTCCTGCAGTGTGATTCGTGGTTCGAAATATCTGGATATACAGGTGGAATATAGTGTTCTTTTAAAATTTATTTATTATTTGTGTGTGATGGTCGGCGACACAGGTTTCAACGCCAACATGAAAGGGGTAAGTTTTAAAAAAATAATCATAATTAATGTTAATTTTGATGTTAATATTCCTGTGATCATGCCTTGCTTATCCCGATAATGCAAAAAAATCCCTCGAAATAGCCAAGATAGGGAGAAAATAGAGTAGCGTTTCATCATAGTGAAATGCGTGTGGCTTTGTCATGCATGGAATTCCATTGTCATGCACTAGGTTGCCCATTCTTCTTGCATGACCCCAACATTACCAATCTACTAACAGTTCCACTCTTCTGATGAAAAAAAAAACCCTCTTGTACATTGTCGAAAAAAAAATCCCGAAAGAATATCTAATCAACAGTTGAATTAACAAGTTGCGCAGAAGGACCATTCTCATGACGCGGATTTTGCATGACGCGGATTTTGCATGACAAGGAACACGATATTGACATAAACGTTGGATGAGACGTTGGATATGTGAGATTTAAAGGAACGTTTTTGGTTTGATAGAGTGGAGAAAAAAAAAAAGTTTAATGGCGTTTTAACATTTTTTTTTTTTATTGAGACATTATGTAAGTAGGGAATTTAATATATTTTAGTTAGTATTGTTGTTGTAGCTGTTGTGATGTTAGTTATTTTTATCATTTATTTTGCTGTTATTGTTACTATTATTGTCATTGATATTTTTCATCTTTATCATTGTTATTATTGTTATTGTTATTATTATTGTTGTTATTAAGATCCACTCTATATTATCGTTAATGTAATAATAATATATTTTTTGGCTATGATTATAATAATTTATATTATTATTATTATTATTATTATCATTATATATATACAATATAATATATATATAATATAATATGTATATATATAATAATTATTATTATTATTATTATATTATTATTATTATATATATTATATATTATTATATTTTTATTATTATTATATATATATATATATATATATATATATATATATATACACACCCACACACACACACCCCACACACACACACACACACACACACACACACACACACACACACACACACACACACACACACACACACACACACACACACACACACACACACACACACACACACATACACACACACACACACACACACACTCACACACATACACACATACACATACATACACATACACACGCACACAGGTATATGTAATATAAGCATTGCCATTATGGTTATTATGAGTATCATTATTTTTTTAATGTAATTTGTCCTAAAAGACCTAACGACTGACCAGAAGTAGTGGCGGATGACGATTTGTTTTGCACGTAGCTTATACGTTATGTGATCAATATCGTTTGAGTACGCATGTTATGTTATTTTTTTGTGAACTTGTATTAGGTTTATGAAAAAAAGCTCCATTTGATTTTTCTGGTTCCTCGGGAGTGTGTGTGTGTGACCTTGACTTGTGGCATTCACGGTAAACAGTATGATTATATTAAAGCTAAAAATAGCATTGGTTAAAACGCATCGAGCACAGAGGAACTGAACCCAAAAATCACCCTTTTGTATAGGGAATAATGACCGCGTTAGGCCTACATATATCTGCTTTTGCCGTGACGTGACATCGTGGGAAAATAACCCGCAGAAGGTGTTGCTTTGGTGTTATGTATATATATAGGCCTATGCGGGGGGAGTGGTGAGCGCAGAAAGCAAGAGATTTTGTGATTGTCTGGAATAGCAGAGCGTGGAGATAGAGGGAGGGGGGGGGGTGTCATACGGAGCCTAAATGGTACTCGCGGCTGTCGTGGCGATAAACTTCCAACACATATGCTCTGCGAACATTTATGCTTTGCCAACAACTTACAGTTTGTCAACCCATATTTTCTACCAACACTTATACTGTCAACTCTTATACTCAGTCAAGCCTTATACTCAGTCAACACTTATACTCTGTCAGTCCTTATACCCAGCCGACACTTATACTCAGCCAAGCCTTATACTCAGCCAGCCTTATACCCTGTCAATCCTTATACTCAGCCAAGCCGTATATTCAGCCAACCTTGTACCCTGTCAACCCGCATACTCAGCCAATACTTATACTCAGTCAAACCTCATACTCAGCCAACCCGTATACCCTGTCAACCCTTATACTCAGCCAACACTTATACGCAGCCAACATATAGTCAGCCATACTTATACGCTACCCAACACTTATACTGCAGCAGGACTAAGGTCTGGGACTAGCCTCGAGTTCATCGCCGGACAAATAACCAGCTCGAAATTATCTAAATATGCGATGTGGGGGGGGGGTCGTTGGCCTTTGCCGGAGCGGTATGTAGGGGAGAAATATAATTTACTGTCTCGTGTTTATATGGATGGGGAGAAGAGGCCTATGTTTATTATGCAACGTAAGGATACTGGATAAATTGCAACAGCGTAGGTTTCCGTTGCAGTTTGTTAATTACGGTTGCATGTAGTAGGCCTGTGAGCATTGCATAGGAAGGGCGGTGTAAGTGCATGCGGCGAGGTAGGGTTTGCATGGTGACCACGCCTTCGCTGACTGCATGATGGGGGTAGGCGATTCGTCATGCACAGTTTTTTTTTTACTTTTTTTTTCTGTGCTTTTGTCTCCTTTTTCTTTTCTTTGTTTTCTTTTCTTTTTTCTTTTCGTTTCTTTTTAATTTTCTTTTGTTTTCTGCTCTCTTCTCTTTTCGTTTCATCTTCTCTGTCTTTTTTTTTCTCTCTTTTCCTTTCCTTTTGTTTCATTTTCTTTCCTGTTTTCTTTTCTCTTCTCATTTCTTTCCCTTCCCTTGCCCTTGTCCTGCCCTGTCATGTCATGTCCTTGCCTGCCCTGCCATGTCCTACCTTCCCTAACCTTACCTTGCCCTGCCATGTCATGTCATGTCATGTCATGTCATGTTCTTTCCTGCCCTGCCATGCCCTACAATTCCCTGCCCTACCTTCGTTAATCTTACTTTGCCCTGCCCTGTCCTGCCATGTCATGCTTTGTCCTGTCCTGCCCTACCCTACAATTCCCTGCCCTGCCCTGCCCTACCCTGCCCTACAGTTCCCTGCCCTGCCCTGCCCTGCCCTACAATTCCCTGCCCTGCCCTGCCTTACAGTTCCATGCCCTGCCCTGCCCTGCCCTACAATTCCCTGCCCTGCCCTGCCCAAATCGTTAGCCAACACAACCGGAATATTTTTCGTGTGCTGTAGACTTGGGTCAGGTCAGCACCGCCTCCGCTCGTATCGTAGATAAGGCTGAAGAACAGGAAGTTCGTCATTTCGACTGCCGTAAAGGGGAGGGGGGGGGGAGGGAGAGGTAGGGGAGGAAGGGAAGGAGAGGGGGAGGGAAGGGAGGCGTAGGGTAGGGAGGGAAGGAGGGAGAGAGGGAGGGAGAGAGAGGGAGAGGAGGGAGGGAGGGAAGGAGGGAGAGAGAAAGAGATAGGGAGGGAAGGAGAGAGAGAGAGAGAAAGAGAAGTGAAAGAGAGAGAGAGAGAGAGAAAGAGAAAGAGAGTTAGAGAGAGAGAGAGAGGGGGGAGAGGGAGATATGGAGGTAGCGATCAGGCTGTGTTCCCCGGTATGGGCGCCGTAGATATTATTAACACTTAAGATAACACATACTTTGTGGTCGGCGCTGTGGGCATTAGTCGAGGTGTCAAAGGTCACGCTTTTGATTATTTCTTTATGATGTTTTTTTCTTTTTCTAAACATTTTTTTTTATTGGTTAGTCTTTGAAGCTTCATTTTTGTTACTAGTGCTAGTAATGAGTAATTCCCAATGATAATAATAATAATAATAATGGTAATGGTAATAATAATAATGATTGTGATAACGATAACGATTACGATTACGATAATTGCAATTATAATGATAATGTTAATGATAAGGAGAAGGAGAAGGTTAATTATAATAATGATGATAATAACAATAATAATAATGATAATGATAATGATAATAAAACAACAACAACGACAACGAAAAACAACAACAAAACAACAACAACAACAATATAATAAACAGCTGTTCAGGTCGGGTTAGCAGGCAGGAAAATATTTGCAATTACCATCTATGCTTCGAGAGTGTCTGGTCCCTCTATGAGACAGGTTGCTAGTTATTGGATATGGGATCAATACATTTGTAAAAGTTTTGCCTTCGTGTC
>NC_051401.1:44646934-44663958 GCF_015228065.2 Penaeus monodon | reverse complement strand
ACCACCCATAAACCATTAACCACTCATTAATCATTAACTACCCATTTACCATTAACCACCCATTAACCATTAACCACTCATTAATCATTAACTACCCATTTACCATTAACCACCCATTAACCATTAACCACTCATTAATCATTAACCACCCATTAACCATTAACCATTACACATGATGCATCCAGACCGAAAAAGTGAATCAAAAAGTAGCGGAAATGAATACAGTTAAACCTCGTACATTAGCATTACACTTTTATTTCCAGGGAGAAAATTAACTCGTAGGTATTTTCATGATTAAAGGAGTGATTGATATGCAAATTTATGTAACTGTGAGGCGTGATTTTTTTTTTTCCGTAAGGACGTCTCGAAAGAAGTCAAAATATGGTTATATTTTAATATCTAAATTTGAATAAATTGTAAATCGTGCTATGTTATTACTTATATGCAAATGAGGATCTGCATTAACTCAGTGTGGTTATTTTTTCCAAGTAAATGTTTTTTTTTATGCCATTCTCTTAATACTGCGAGAAAAGTTATTTTTAAAAATTACCTCTTCAACAAACCGTCAGCCTCAGAGTGCATCGTGCATTCTTGCAAATGTTCTAAAAATATAATTTTTTTTCCTTTTGTAAAGGATTTGCAACTTTTTCATACGTAATATATATATATATATATATGTATATATATATGTATATATATATATAATATAATAATATATAGATATATATATATATATATACATATATATATATATATATATAATATATATATATATATATTAATATATATATATATATATATATATATATATATAATATTATATATATATATATACTATATATATATATATATATATATATATATATATATACGTACGAAAAAATAAAAAAAAAAAAATATATATATAATCGAGTAAATAAATCTATATATATATATATATATAATATATTAAATATATAACATATATATATAGATATATATAGTATGAAAAAAGTTGCAAATCCTTTACAAAGGAAAAAAAAATTATATTTTTAGAACATTTGCAAGAATGCACGATGCACTCTGAGGTGACGTTTGTTGAGAGGTAATTTTTAAAAATAACTTTTCTCGCAGTATTAAGAGAATGGCATAAAAAAAACATTTACTTGGAAAAAATACCACACTTGAGTTAATGCAGATCCTCATTTGCATATAAGAATAACATAGCACGATTTACCATTTATTCAAATTTAATATTAAAATATAACCATATTTGACTTCTTTCGAGACGTCCTTACGGAAAAAAAAAAATCAGCCTCACAGTTACATAAATTTGCATATCAATCACTCCTTTAATCATGAAATACCTACGAGTTAATTTTCTCCCTGGAAATAAAAGTGTAATGCTAATGTACAGGTTTAACTGTATTCATTTCCGCTACTTTTGATTCACTTTTTCGGTCTGGATGCATCATGTGTAATGGTTAATGGTTAATGGGTGGTTAATGATTAATGAGTGGTTAATGGTTAATGGGTGGTTAATGGTAAATGGGTAGTTAATGATTAATGAGTGGTTAATGGTTTATGGGTGGTTAATGGTAAATTATTAATGAGTGGTTAATGGTTAATGGATGGTTAATGGTAAATGGTTGGTTGAGGGTTATGGGTATTTAATGGTCAGTGGTTAATGCATAACGTGTACACTCTTGCCTGGGTGGTTAATGGTCAATGGTTTAAACAAATAACTGTGCTAGACTTTTGGGTGGATGTGTGTACAGTACAGTACATAGAGAGTTATTTAGTGCTCGATTTAATATTATAATTATTTCTATTATTATAGTTATTTATTATTATAATTATTTTATTATGATTATTTATCATTATAATTATTTTATTATTATAATTATTTTATCTATTTTTATTTTTATAATCGTTTATTATTATGATTATTTTGTGCTCGATTTATTATTATAATTATTATAATTATTATTATTATTATTACTTTATTATAATAATTTCTTTTCTTTTTTTTTTGCAATTTAGCAGTGTTTTTTCTCTTCTATTTCTTTTCCTTCAAGACGGCTATATTTTTTTGCATGTGTGGATAAATGGCAAAATATATTCATCCGGAGGCGTAAAGCGCGAATGAAATGTTAAAAATCACTATAAGAGTTTTGATTATCTTACAATTTTTAATATATGCAAAAAATAAAAAACAAATAGAAAATAAAAAATAAAAAATAAATCCATGGGAAACCTAGCAACCCATAAACAACACACTGAAAAAAAAAGTATTTTCTTATAAATCCTTAAATGCCTCAAAAATATACTTTTTTTTTTTTTTTTTTTTTTTTGAGGCAATCCTTATGTTTCCAAATGATGTAATATCTTCAGAAGCTCTACCTGACATGTTTCATCCTAAATTATCTTAAAAAAAAGGAAATTAAAATCATCACAATGGTAATTCTTGTTTAGAAATTGATAGACCATTTAAAACTAGCATTAATTACTAATTAACATATATAAACCTTATTAATCTCAGAAAATACTTCTTAAAAGTTTGTCATGGCAACTCTGGGTCTATTTTTGTAATATATTGTTGATGGTGTTGCATGATGACCCTGTTGCATGCTGCATTTTTAAATAGAGTGACTGCATTAATGCTCTGAGAGAGAGGAGTTCTAGTATGCATGTTAATAAGCTCATTTTTTTTTTAGATCTGATTATTTTTTGTCTTCATTTACAAAGTTTGTTAATTATGCACAGGTAATTAGCAATATTCATATATGCTGGCTACTAAGTCAAAATAATTATTGTTTGTCAAGACTATAAATGTGATATAAAATGAGAAAATTATTCATGTCAATATAATATTTAGTTTTATTAGATCTATATGTTTTTTTCTATCATATGCATGTGTTTGACAAACCTTAAACCTTAACTGGAAAAAAAAATCAACAATGTATGATAATTGAGGCACAAGTACTGTCAACAGATATTTATTTTTCAGATTCTGAAGTCCACGACTCATAACTAAAATAGTCATTTTCTTCTTCAATATGGTAACAAATTCACAAAGTTTTCAATGCATCAACGCCACTAGACGAAAAAAAAAATTAAATATAAATATTAGGGTGTCCCTTTGCATAAGTTATTTCCTTCTTATTTGCAAGCTACATCTAATATAGACTTAATGTGGTATAAAAATACAATAAGCAATATATAAACAGGTGCTTTCTTCTAAGACCTAGAAAAGCTTTCACATCATATTGTTTTCATCATCGCTTACCTCTTCATGAATATATACACGTTATGCTTTAACATCATATTCCATATTTCCACTTAAAACTGATTCTTTCACAATGTTGCTTCTTCTTCTTCTTCTTCTTTATTTAACAATACCACCTGCAAACTAATGGGATCTGTCATCTTCTGTCATGATGATGTAATCATAATCTGCTGATAATTAACTCCTTTATAAAGCAGAGATGTGGGCTTCTGTGAACTACATAAAACCCAGTGATTAAGCTAGCACTGCATTTTTTGTGAGAGGAGAGAAAGAATTAGAGAGACAAGGGGCACGCGAGAGAGAACGAGATGAAAGGACTGTAAGACCTCTGGAACCACACAGAATATAATTTGAATAATGAATGTCCACAGTCAACTTTTTACAGAAAATAAGAACAAAATAAACGGCAAAGAGGTAGAAAATATCCAATTTATTTTGTACTGCAGGAATTGACCATGATTTACTTCTCTCTCTCCCAGAAAGAGAGAGAGAGAGAGAGAGAGAGAGAGAGAGAGAGAGAGAGAGAGAGAGAGAGAGAGAGAGAGAGAGAGAGAGAGAGAGAGAGAGAGAGAAATACTTAGAAACAGATAATAAGATAACTGCATGATAAATATAAAAAAGAAAGAACAATCTAGGACAACTGATTTCTTTTCTATTCCATCAGATTTTCATATTCATTTAAACAGATTCTGATGGTGACAATATGACAAAGTACTCTATTATATACAAATCCATGAATGATCATATTTTATCGGCAATACCCATTCCTGTTTTTGCTAAAGATGGAACAAACTTACTTCAGATGACTCCATCAACACAATATTACCTCCAATAGGTAATATTAAAGGCCCTGTATGGGTTTATGAAATCTCTAAACATGTTATTCTATAGATATTTTATATACACCTGTTCTTGGGGAATTGGATAAAATCACTTCTAAAGATTTCCACTTCTAGTGATAGTAATAATATATAGAAGTACTTACATACGTGCACACGCATGCACGCACGCACGCACACACACACACACACACACACACACACACACACACACACACACACACACACACACACACACACACACATATACACAGATATATATATATATATATATATATATATATATATATATATAATATATATATATATATATATATATTATATATATATATATATATATATATATATATATATATATATATATATATATATATATATATATATATAAAATATATATATATATATAAAATATATAATAGTATTATATATAATAATATATATAATATATATATATAATAATAATATATATATATATAATATCTATATACAAAATAATATTATATATATATAATATTTAATATTTATATAATATAATATATATAATTATTTTTTATATATTATTAATAATATATTATATATATCTCTATTAATAATAATATTAATATATATTATAATATATTATTATTTGCAACCACCACACACACAAAAACAATAACATATACGTACGTTAATGGTATAAATACTGTTCTTTAGTGTGTTCTGGTCGTCTTGTCTGTATTGGCATGCATAGGCATCGGCATGCCATGGTAAATGGTGTGTATTGTAGTATTGTGTGTGTTATATATATATATATATATTCATATATATATTTTATAATTATAATAATTATTATATTATATTATATATATATAACATATATATATATATATATAATATATATTATATATATATAATATATATTTATTATTATATAAATATATTATTATAATATCATTATATATACCACCACACAACCACCATTTAAAAACTCATATAAGGTATATGTTATGTAAATTATCTTTTCCTAAATTCAATCATCTATCTAATCAATATAATTATATATATATATTATATATATAATTTATAATAATATTATAATATATATATTAATATATATATAGTATATATAATAAAATATAATATATACTTTACCATATACAGAATATGTATTATAAAAGGGAAAATGTTGTGTTCATGGTTAGTTATTTCTTTTTGTGACAAGCAAGTGCCAAGCACAAAAAGGGAGTCAGTTAAGGTGGCCTGGTTTGAACCTACACTGGTTTTCACTTTTTCCCTTGAATTTGCCGGGAATTTTTTTTTTTTTTTTACTAATAGCCTATTAATTTACCGATGCTGATTATTTCGCACAAAAAGTAACTAAAAGACTTAAATAACCATTAAGGTCTTATTTTGAACAATTACTAAACAGCAAATTATTAGATATAGAAAACCATTTCTAAAAATCAAAGGGAAAAAGGGTTAAACACTGGGTGAAAAAACAGATTAATAATTTCAACAACAGTTCCTTGGGTGCTTTAGTTAAGTTGTGGGGGGGCCATCTGTTGTGTAAAAAAAAACAACAATTAAAAAAAAATTAAAAAAAACTCATTAAATTAAAAGCATGCATTGCCATCCGCTTTCCAAAAAGCTGAGGCCTTTAGGAGGACATTTTAAAAACATTTAGCATAACAATATATTTAAATGTTACCAAAAAAAATATTTATATTAATTTAATATTATATAATATATTGTTATATTATTAATATAGCTAATAATATATATTAAATATATATATATTTTAATTAAGATATATAGATATATAGGCATTATATAGGAATAAAGAAGGATAAGATAGATAGATAAGTTAGGGGGATAGATAGGATAGATAAATAGATAAGATATTATTAAACATTAAACATAACATTATATATATAATAATATTTACCATATCTTATATATATATAATAATATTATATAATAGTATTATATTATATATATTTAATATATACATATATATAAACCAATATTTTATATATTATTATATATATATATATATCTATAATATATTATATCTATATATATTATATATATATATATATATTATATATTAATATATAATTTATATATAAACCACATATATAAACATTATAAAATTTTTAAACACCTATACACATATAAAAAAAAAAATATATTATTTACCAAATAAATAATGTGTGCGGCACCACATGCACGGACGGCCCACGCCCCGGGCACGCATGCACAACCACGCACGCACGGAGGCAAACCCCACCACCACAACACATGGTATAAAGCTGTTGTATATATGTTAAAGTAGGTATGTATGTTTTTCTCGGTTTTCCATAACGTGAGGAGTTGAGGTGGAGTGGGAGTTGAGAGTGAGGAGTGAGAGTTGAAAAAGTTGCTGAGTTGGAGTGTGAGTGCTGGGAGGTGGGAGTGGGGGTGTGATTATTTGGAAGTGTGGAGTGTGAGGAGTATATGGTGGAGTTGTTGGCCCAATATTCACCACAAAAGTGAAAAATTTTTGCCCTTTGAAACGGATTAATCATTTCTTACAAAAAGAAAAGAAAAAAAAAAAAAAGAAGCATTTTTTTTTTTATTATAAAAAAAAAAGATATAAAAAAAAAAAAAAAAAACTTTTTTCTTCATGGCTGTATGAGGAACATTGCCTTTTTCAGAAAAAAGAAAAAAAAAAGAAAAAAAAGGGACCACAGGAAAAAAATACAAAACCAAAAAACACAGTGGGGCCCGCGGGGCAAACCAAATGATTAAAACTAGTTTATGTTTTTTCCATGGCTTATAGAAGTAAGGAATTTCCTTGTAAAAAAAAATAAAATTAAAAAATGGTTTACAAGTCCGTTCATACCTGGTCATAAACAAGTCTGTTTCTTTCATTTTTTACAGTGGAAAACCCCCAAAAAAACTTTCTTCAGCCATTTAAATTTCCTTATTGCCCCAAAAAAAGGCTTCCAAAAGGGACATGAAAAATTTTTCACTTTAAAATGGGATTCTCATCCTGGGCCAACATTTTTCAATAAAAAATTGCTACAAAGAAAACCATCAACTTCATAAACAATTAACACGTTTGTCATACATCTCGAGTGTTCTCTTTAAAAAAGGTTTGGCAAAGTAGATAACATTTTCTTTTTGTTCTTATTTTATTTGGTTTTTCTGGTTATTTCAAGGAAAAACCAACGTTAAAAAACATACACCATGGTTTGGTATTATTCTTTTAAAAAAAAAACCTGGGATATTATAAAAAAAAAACCAATTGATAATTGAAGGAAATGATTCATTGGATTTACAGTTTTTCAAATTACCAAAAAAAACTCATTTTAGGGTCTTTCAAAATTATTGCTTATTAAGGTTTTCAATTACTAGCCCTCATAAGGCTTAAACAATGAAGACTTCATTTTTGCCGATTACACCTCGGTCCCCACACTAATAGCTCTATGACGGGAAGAGGCAAGAAATTTTAAAAAAAACACAGCAAAAAAAAAAAAACCTGGGACTTTATTTTGTGAAGCACTTAGGGGGACTATGAAAAAGGGACCCAGGGCATGTTTGGGCCTGTTTGTATGGGAGTATGCATTGGGACTATACTTGATGGTAGCCAAAGTAGCGGATGAGTGGGACGCAAAAACAAACGTTGCAGCTTTTCCCCATAGATTTGTCCTCAGAGGGTTTCTAATTCTATGTTGAGAGGGATGAGGAAAAAACTCATTAGGTTAAAATATATAGTCTGACTTTAACCAAGGCATCTTCTATGCGTTCTACTCTAAGTTACAAACATTTGCTATAACAACAAAACCGTTACATTACATTTTATTCTCTTGGATTAAAAAAAAAATTAATATTGAGATTTTTATTGTTGGTAGGGGAGGAGTAGTTAATAAAAATTATGGATCTTTGTATTGGACGTTTGTTCCTCTCTTTTTTCTTCCTGGGATTTTATACTGACCTTTCCAGGGATTTAAGTTTCTTATTAGGCACAAGGTTCACATTGGCTGCAACAAGTGTTGTTCCCCAATTCTTGTATTAAGTATGTTATCTAATCAAAAAAACGTTTTTTTGTGTTTGGACCACCTCTTGGAGTCAAATTGAAGAGGCCCAAAAAACCGCACAGCATTTAATCATTTTCCTTCCAACTAGTTTCTAGTTTTACTGGACCGCTTCCCATGATAAAAAAAAAAACCGAGCCTTCGTACAATTTGATGTTTTCAACTAAAAAAAAAAAAAATCATAAGAAAGAGTGCCAAAAACCAAGGGGGACACAAACAACAAAAAATAAAAATGCTCCTTCATGCGCTGCACCCCCAAACCCGGCACTCATTTTACCCCAACACCACAAAAATTTTTCATGGTAAAGTGTTTGCTGGTGTATCATGTATGTATGTATGGTTATGTATGTATGTATGTAATGATGTATGTTATGTAAATGTATGTATAAAAAACGGATGTATGGGATGTATGTGTTAATGTTATGCATATAGAATGAATAATCCATGCATAGGGTAGTTAGAGGTGTGTGTGTGTTTGTTGGTGTGTGTGTGTGTTGTGTGGTTTGTTGTGTGTGTGGTGTGTGTGGTGTGGTGTGTGTGTGGGTGTGTTGGTTGTGTGTGTGTGTGTGTGTGTGTTTGTGTTGTGTGTGGTGGTGTGTGTGCTTGTTTGTTGGGGTGTGTGTGTGCCTTGTGTGTGTGGTTGACTTGTGTGTGTGTGTGTGTTATAGTGGTGTGTGTGTGTTTGTGTGTGTTGTGTTTTTGGCGTAGGCGTGTGGCATACTACAATAATATCTTATATTCAGCGCCATTTTTCACCCCAACAAACTTAATTTTTATGGTCACAGCTTATAATCCCTTGTACATCTCAAAAACAGTGCGTCATTTTCCCCCCTCACCTTTTCATATCAAACTCTAAGTTGGAAAACATTCCACCAAAACTCACATCAAAAAAAAAAAAAAAACTCATGAGTAGCATCCAATTTTCTTTGAGGTCAGGGGAAAAAATGGTTAATGGTTAAAAGCAAAAAAGGAAAAAACTGAAAATGTATTTGTAGACATTCTATTTTTTGAGGTCAGAAAAAGCATATTGTTTTTTTATTAAAAAAAACTACAACAAAAAGAACAGAAAACGGAAAGTTTTAGCCTGGGGAGCCATCTGTTAGTTAGTAATCTTTTGACAAAAAAAACAAATTTATAATTTTTTTGGAAGAACAAAAAAAAAAAAAAAAAAAAACTTTTCTAAATAATTTAAAGTGGAAGGGTTTCTATAAAATCCCACTGTTACTATTTTAAGCTCCTCTATATTTAAAAAAAAAAAAAGTTAATTTTCACTAGTTAAGGTTTTCATAAAATAGGTGTTGCAGTATTGGGAAATATAAATGATGAACGTAAACAAATAAGTTAATTTTTTGGCTTTGAAAAATATCAGATACAATTTCCATATGGAAATATCCCTTGGTGGTATTTTTTTTTTTTTGTTTATTTTTTTTTTAGGGAAATTAAAAATGCATAATGGAGTTATGGGAGCACTTGCACTGGTACCAAACCCACTACAGAGGCTCACTCATTCCCCTTCAAATTCACTCCCCAACACATTTCATTTTCCATTTCCCCCACTCTCTTCTTTTCCCACAACTTCTTAAAAATTATAAAAAAATACTTATGGGGAAAAAAAGAGAAAACAAAAAAGAAAAAAAAGAAAAAGAATTACTAGCAAAAACACAAAAAACTGAAATGTTTTTTTTTTTTGGTTTTTTTTAATCATATCCCCTTCATATCACTTAAGTTTTGGACAAAAAAAAACGGTTTAATTTGGAAACAAGTCCACGCAAAAAAAAAAAAACAGCGCCAAAAAGGCCTTCCCAAAACGGGACGAGGGGAGGTTTGTGGAGGGCAAGACATTGTGGGTGGCATCGAGGGTTTGGTTGCACGCTGTCAGAAGTTAGGTGGGCGGTCCATTTTTTCACTCAGGGCATTTCCTGTATTACTCTATTCGGGCCTTAAGCATCTCTCCGCAAAAAACTCCTTGCTCACGTTGTTGGCCAGTTTCTCTTGGATAGTTTCTTGTGGGGGGAAGGGAGGACAAATTAATGGTTTGATTTGTGTTTGTAAAGGTTCTACTGGAAAAACTGTTCCCTTTCCCCAACTGGTGACAACTTACTCCCTTTGGTCCAAAAAATCACAAAAAAAAAAAAAAAAACATGCTGTTTCCTGCTATCCCCTATTTGGTGTTTATTTCTTTTAATGGTAAAAAAAAAACACATATTCAGATAAATTCACAACCAACATTTAAACTTCGACATCATTACCTGTATCCCACAACCTACAAAGATACTAAAAAAGGGACTTACTAAGAAAATGTTTTATAAAACCCTTGATGTTGAAAGCCCCACCCAGGCGCATATTTTATTAAAGAAAAAGGAAAGAAAGAAAAGGGAAAAAAAGGGAAAGAAAAAGGAAAGAAAAGAAAAGAAAGAAAAAAAAATCCTTTAGGTGGGAAAATTTTTGGTATTTAGCAATTTCACAAAAAAAAAAAAAAACCATCCTTTAAAACAAGGTTGATTCACAGGGGGGCCTACCTTGCTGTCTCCACAGACACCTACAAGATAAATTTGCACGTTAACTTTCTTTTCTAAGATACTTTACTAAGAATTTACCCATGGGCTGCACCATTCTTTGGTTTACTTTTCCCTTCCATGGAGGCTTAACTGCAAGGGCCCATGTCAAAGGAAAAATGAATAAGGGAAAAAAAAACAAAAAAAAACCATACCTTTCGGAAGACTAAAAAAAAAAAAGCAAATCAAAAAACAAAAAGGAAAACTGAAGGGAAAAGCATATGCAAAGTATTTAAATTCTTGCCATTTTGAAAAAAAATTTTTTTAATTCATTTCCCAGGGGGGGGGAGCGGGGGACACTCTTCAAAAATATCTAGGGACCTTCCCAATTTCCCACTTTTTCAATCTTGAGGTTTGGTAAATGCTTAAATTACTGAATTTAAAAATTCGGTAAAAAAAAAAAAACAGGGTACTTCCATTACAGGGTCAAGTGGCAGTGGGTAGGATGCTAGATTCTAGGATGTGGGACCTCCCCTCCTAAAAGAAAAAAAAAAAAACTAAAACCCACCAAAACTTTGAAATTTTTTTGGGACAAGAGTTGACAGGGGAAGGTATTGGGTTCCGGGGGGGGGGGACTTCCAAAATTTTTCAATCGTCAAAGGCTATTTTCTGTTTTCTTTCCCCCTTAAACTGATTTCTCCAAACTAAAGTGTCCTCATAGATTTTCCTGAGATGCATTTCTGGGTTAAAATTTCGAATATTCAAAGCAATTCATTTATAAAAAAAACGGTTTAATATTGAAAAGTTTACCCTTCAGTGAACCACTTGCAAAAAAAACATTCAAACAAAAGCTTAAAAAGTTGTTTTTTCTTTGTGGGATGAATTTCTAGGTTGGCTTTCCACCCAAACCCAAAACCTGAGCCAGGAAAAAACTCACTTTTTACTCAATTATTCTACCCCTCCAATTTCACCCCAAATTACTCCCATTTACCTTCACTTGGCATTGGCTATAGTTCAAAATGAATAAAGGCAAAAAACGGAAGAAGGAAGAAGAGAAAAAAAAAAAAAAAATATCAGGGGGCAAAAAAACTGAGAAATTCCTAGGGCTATGCCCCTCCCCCAAACACCACACACACACAAAAAAAAAAAAACACACAAACAATACCCAAACACCACCCAACACAACCCACCACAAAAAACACCCAACAACCCACAACCACACAACACAACAAACCCCACACACACAACACCAACCAACACACAACACACCACCAACCACAAACCACCAACCCACACAACAACACAACTCTACAAAAAAAAAAAAAGGGGACATAGAAAAGAAAAAAATTTATTTCCACTTATCACCCCCACACCAAATTAAACCTGGTGGTATAAAGATACCCACAGGCGGCTATCTTTTATTTCCCTCTAAAAAACTGCAGGGGGCTTGAGTGATCTGTTTCAACCACCCAATAGGTGAGAATAAAGGTTAATCCAAAAAAAAAAAAAAAAAAAACAAACCAACAGCCCAAAAAACACAGAAATAACTCCTTTTTTCAAATTAAAGGAAGGGGGGGGAGTTTGTTCTTTTTCGTATACTTGTAGGTTCAGATATTTCTATAAATCCTTTCTGGTTCCAAATTACAAAAAAAAACAAGGAAAAATTTCCCCACTTAAAAACTGAGGAAAACAAAGCACTCATTTTCAAACTGTTTAAAAATGATAAGCAGGCATTTTAGGTCAATCCCTACAAAAGTGTTATTCAATCACCACAAAATAAGGGAAACTCAACAAAACCCACCGGCAAGGATATTGTTAAATCAGTAACGCAATGTTTCAAAGCAAAAAAAAACAAAGGCCCCCTTCGCACAATTTTTTCTTAAACAATTCAAACACCCAAATTTTGATGAGAGGGAGGGGGAAGACAAAAAAAGGAAGGAAAAAAAAAAATTACAGAGAAAAAAAAGTATTACCCACATAGGAATAAAAAAAAAGAAAAAGGATGGAAAAAAAAAAACTAATATTTTTCAAATTAAATGGGGGATATGCATAAAGGGAAATTATTGTTAAGTCACCCACCGAAATTAAATTTTCCCTGTTAAGCTTAACTCTGTGAAATTTCAGGAAAAGGGGGAGGTTCGTTTAAAAAAAACATTGTCTTCCAATTAAAGGCTTTTTAAACTTTCTGGCTGGGCCAATTGTTTTTCCTTTTCTCCATGTAGGTCGCTTGTCTATATGCTTAACGGAATTGTAGGGGCTCTGGGGCCTTTTTTCTCCCGCTGGAACACAAAAAAGGAAACATTGTTATCTGATTTAAAAATTTTGGGAATACAAGGGTGAACTACTACTATTTGCAGAAAAAAACTACCTTAAAAAAGGGTAAAAAAGAGTTAAATCAGTGTTGTTTTGAATTATTAAAAAAGTGAATAAAAAAACCTAAGCCAAGAGTATTCAAATTCATGGGGGGACAAAAAAAAGTTTACACAATTTTTTCCTTGCTTTTCTATTGAAGGAAAAACAAGCACTGAAGAGTGGAGGGAGGAAAAGAAAAAAGGCCAAATTTGATGGAGGAAAAAAGACGAAAAAAAAAAAATATAAAAACTAATTGAGAAGGGAAAAGGCTAGAAGAGGAAAAAGAGGAAACAAAAAAAAAAGGTGTTTCTAATATATTCAGGGAAAAGTGAGGAAAAAAAATTAATTAAAAAAAGAAGGAAAAAAAAGGGAGGGATTCTAACTCTCCACCAAATAAACAGGAAGGGGACTCTGGAGTCTTCAAAACAACCCAAAAAAAATAAACAAAAAAAATTCAAACTTCTAAAAAAACTGTTCAGAAAAAAAAAACCATTAATAAAAAAAAAAAAACAATCTCAGCAAACTTCTTATTGAAGAAGCCCCGTCAAATGGACAAAAATTGCCCAACGCCCAAAAAAAAAAAACACCTATGATACCCCAAACCATAAAAACATTAAAAAAATGAACCAAAGGGGGAGGAGTCCATGTCAGTATAAGTGGGCAACGAGAACCAGGCTGGGGATCCACGTATGTAGGATGAAAAGTCTGGAAGATGGAGAGGACACCAGGTCGGCCGTGTTGGTTCTTGGATTGAAGCGACCCGAGGGGTGTGATTCAAATGTATATGCCTGGGGGCGGTTCGAAACGGGTTAACTCATCGGGGAACAACAAAAACCAAAACTTAGCCATTGGCGTAATAAAAAAACCCAAACCCTTTCATTAGGGGGGGCTCTGCTTTTCTGGGGCCCCTTCCACAAAAAAAACATAATCGCTGCAAGTGAATGGTAGGAATTGGTTGTGTGGTTGCCTTTGCCAATTTGGGGTATTATTCCATTTTTTTTCTTTCAGGCATTTGAGGAAAGTGTGATTGCAACGGATAAAGGTTTTGAGTTAGCAATTGAACAGGCCCAATATTGTAAAGCCCGTATTTGTATTATGGGTGGATAAATTATAAATTTCAAGTCCAAAAAATATTGTATTAACATTGGCAAAAATAAATTTAAATAATCCAATAGTTGCCAATTAGAATTTCTATTCAAAAAAAACAACATAAGAAAAAAACAATATAAACTTGGGTGAATAGGGGAAATTTACTTAAAATTTATTACACTTTATTTTTTTGAATGTCAACCTTTTACAATAACATTCAAAAAAAACCAACGCACCCACCACCCCCAAACCACAAACCAAAACAAACACAACACACACCACCACACACCCACCACATTCACACTCACCACTCAACACTCCACATCAACCACTCCCCACCCACTCACCACTCAACACTCACAATCACAAAATAAATAGATGGGGGGAAAAAAAAAAAAAAAAAAAAAAAAAAAAAAAAAAAAAAAAAAAAATAAAAAAAAAAAAAAAAAACCATAAAACCCCCCCCAATAGGTAAATTTTATTTCAATAATTAAACTGGAAATAAATCAAATTCAAAAAATGCTTCTTCGAAAATGTAAACCAAACCAAAAAAATGCTGAGGACTCCCCAACTTACCCACTCCAGAATGTTGTGAGGGGGCAGGGGGCGTTCAGCAGTTCAAATTTATGGCACCTGGGGTTCAGTTTTTTAAAGCGCAATGGTTAAGGTCGGCCCTAGACGCGTGAACGCTGTGCCCTGAGTGGTTGACAATGGCTTTTTTTTCCAGGCCGGTTGGGTCTTTGCCAAAAAAATTCAATTATTTTTGTCCATGAAAAAACCCTTTACAATTAGAGGAATGCCCAGAAATGGATATAAGGGCTATAAATGGTATTCTTATTTTAACTGTTTTTTTTTTTTAGACCTGGTCGTTGAAGGAAAGCTATAAAAACTGTTTCAACACCCAAGGGTGAGAAGGTAATCAAACACCCAATCGCAACACAGAATACTCCTTTTTCACATTAAGGAGTTTGTTCTTTCGTATTACTTTGTAGTCAGATTATCTATATCCTTCCTGTCCAAATTACAAACAGAAATTCACTTAAACTGGAATAAGCACTCATTTCAAACTGTAAAATGATAGCAGATAGTCATCCCTACATTGTTATCATCACCACAATAGAAATCAACAACAACACGGCAGATATTGTTATCAGTAGCAATGTTCAAGCAAACAAGCCCCTTCGCACATTTCTAAATCAACCAATTTATGAGAGAGAAAAAGAAATTACAGAAGTATTACCACATAGAATAAAAAGAAAGGATGAAAACTAATTATTTTCAAATAAATGGATATGCATAAAGAATATGTAAGTCACACAGAAATAAATGCAGGTCAGCTTACCTCTGTGATTTCAGGAAAGAGTTCCGTAAAAACCTTGTCCTTCAAATTAAAGCTTAAACTCTGCTGGGCCAATTGTCTTTTCTCATAGTCCTTGTCTCTATGCTACCGAATGTAGGGGCTTTCTCCAGCTGGAACAAAGGGACATTGTTATCTGATTTAATTTGAATACAGTGACTACTACTATGCAGAAACTACCCTTAAAAAGGAAAGAGTTAAATCAGTGTGTTTTTCATTATAAAAGTGAATAAAACCTAGCAAGAGTTATCAATTCATGGGGACAAAAAGTTATACACATTTTCCTGCTTCTATTGAAGACAAGCACTGAAGAGGAGGAGGAAAAAAGGCAAATGATGAGAAAAGAGAAAATATAAAACTATGAGAAGAATGTGAAGAGAAAAGAGGAACAAAAGTGTTTCTAATATTATTCAGAAAGTGAGGAAAATTATTAAAAGAAGAAAAAAAAGGAGGATTTTACTCTCACCAAATAACAGGAGACTCTGGAGTCTTCAACACCAAAATACCAAAATCAACTTCTAAAACTTGTCAGAAACCATAATAAACATCTCAGCCAACTCTTATGAGAAGCCCGTCAATGACAAATGCCCCAATGCCCAAAACACCTATGATACCCACCATAAATGACAAGAGTCCAGTCAGTATAGTGGCCACGGACCAGGCTGGATTCCACGTGTCAGGATGAAAGTCTGAGATGGAGAGGCACAGTCGCGTGTTGGTCTTGAAGCGACCCGAGGGTGTGATCATGTATATGCTGGGCGGTCGAAACGGGTACTCCATCGGGAAAACCAACTTGCCATGGTAATAACCACCCTCATAGGGGCTCTGCTCTGGCCCTTCCACAACATAATGCCTGCAAGTGCATGGTAGGATTGGTTGTGTGTGCTTTGCAATTTGGGTTATATCATTTCTTTCAGCATGGGAAAGTGTGATTGCAACTGATAAAGGTTTGATTAGCATGAACAGCAATCTTGTAAGCCGTATTTGTTTATGGGTGATAATTATAATTTCAAGTCCAAATATGTATTAACATTGGCAAAATAATTTAATAATCCATGTGCCATTAGATCTATCAAAACACCATAGAAACAATATACTTGGGAATAGGAATTTACTAAATTATTACACTTTATTTTTGAATGTCACTTTTACATAATCAAACACACACACACACACACACACACACACACACACACACACACACACTCACACTCACACTCACACTCACACTCACACTCACACTCACACTCACACTCACAATAGATAGATGGGGAAAAAAAAAAAAAAAAAAAAAAAAAAAAAAAAAAAAACATAAATCAATAGGTAAATTTTATTCAATTAATTAACTGAAATATCAATCACACTGCTTCTTCGAATTACCACCAAAATGCTGCGTCTCCCCACTTACCACTCCAGAATGTTTGAGGGCAGGGGGTCAGCAGTCACATATGGCACTGGGTCACGTTTTAATCGCATGTAGTCGGCCCTTAGACGCGCTGACGCTGTGCCTGAGTGTTTTGACATGGCTTCTTTTTTCTGCAAAACATATTTTGTCATGAAACCTTA
>NC_051401.1:44637960-44646834 GCF_015228065.2 Penaeus monodon | reverse complement strand
GCACGACCGCCGCCCCCCCTTCTCCCCCCTCCCACTCCCCCCGCCATGCAAATTGCGCCACGTGCACACCTGGGCCGCATGACAGCCTCCTGCATCTCGTTTAATCAGCTGTAAATTGCGCCAAAACCTCGACCTGATTTCGGGGGGGTGGGGTGGGGTGGGGGGGGGGAGGGCGGGAGGGGGAGGGGGCTGAGGGGGGAGTGGAGGTGAGGGGGAACGGAGGTAAGGGGGAGCGTTGCAGGGAGGAAGAAAGAGGGAGGGGGGGAGGGAGGAGTGGAGTGAGAGATAAGAGAGAAGAGAGAGAGATGGAGAGATAGAGAGAGAGGAGAGAGAGAGAGAGAGGAGAGGAGAGAGAGAGAGAGAGAGATGGAGAGAGAGAGAGGGAGAGAGAGAGAGAGAGAGGAGAGGGAGAGGGAAGAGGAAGAGAGGGAGGAAGAGATGGGGAGAGAGATGGAGGTTAGGGAGGATCGGGAAGGGGGAGGGTGGGAGGTAGGCGGTAGGCAGGGAGGGGAGAAGGAGGGGAAGCGTTCCCAGGGAGGAGGGGGTAGGGGGAGGGAGGGAGGGGAGGGAGGGAGCGAGGAGCGTTTCCAGGGAGGGAGGGGAAGGAGGTGGGTGTGAGGGTGGAGTAGGGGAGGGAAGGCGAGGGGGAGCGTTTCTAGGGAGGGAGGGAGGGAAGGAGGGTGGGGGGGGTGTGAGGGTGTTGGTGGTATAGTGGAAGTGAGGTGGTAGGTTTTATGGAGGGAGGGATAGGAGGAGGATGGGAGAGAAAGAGGGGGGCGGCGGCTCCGGGTTGCTGCTGTTATTGTTGTTGTTATTGGTATTATTTGTGGAATTACGTTGTTGTTTTTGTTAGTGTTGTTATTGTTATTATTATTATTATTATTATTATTACTATTATTATTATTATTATTATTATTATTATTATTGCTATTATTATTATTTTTTCATCATTATCAGTATTATTGCTATTTACCGTTTATATCATTATTATCATTGTTATTATTACTTTGAATTGCTATTGTTATTGTTCCAATTCGACTCATTAATATTCAGTTATGATAACACTTGTAATTAACGCGATTTTAGTTCACCTTTTTGCGTTAACCTTATGTATGGAGTAAGGAAAAAAAACTGAAAGAAGGAAAGAAAAAAAATATATAGAAAACATTTGCCCTTGAAACATTCAGAATATCTACTCCCCTCCCCCCTCCCCTCTTTCCTCCCCTTCCCCACCCCTCCCCTCGCCCCCTCCTCCAAGAGAACAGCGAAGCCTTGAAACGAGATAAGAACATGACTTTCAATGGCAGCTGCCGAAGGTAACCATGTGATCTGAAGTCGACCTGGAAAATGACTTGAACTAAAGCCGAGCTGAAGCTGCCCCGAAACCGAGCTGAAAAACTGAACTGAAACTGAACTGAAACTGCCCCGAAACTGAACTGAAACGGCCGCCGAAACTGACTGAACTGAAGCTGAAACGCCCCGGAAACTGGACAACTGAACTGCTGACCCAAATGAAGGAAAGGGAATGAACTGCCGCCGAACTGAACTGAAACTGAAGAACGCCCCAAGAACTAACTGACAATGACGGGAACTGAACTGGAACGAACTGAAAACGGCCCCGAAATGATGAAACTGAACTGAACGCCCGAACTGCTGAAACTGAACTGTAACTGCCCGAACCTGATGAACAGTCTGGAACTGAAACGGAGCTGAAACTGCCCTTTGCGTATGCGGTGAGGTCAGCGTGCCAGCCTTGTGTTCGACCGAGGTAGCGGAAGGGGGAGGGGAGGGCATGGGGGGGTATTGGGGCAGCAGAGGAAGTGGGGTGGGGGGGAGGGGGGGGGGAGGGGGTGGGGAGGAGAGAGAGTAGGATTGAAGGATAGGAGAGGAGACAGCAACAGCAGGACAAGAGGAGAGGCAGGCGGGCGTAGTGGTACGAAGGGAAAGGGAGGTAAGAGAGGAGAAGAAGAAGGGCAGGTACGAGGAGAGGGGAGGGAAAGGGTGAAGACAAGGAGGGTAGAAGGAAGAAAAAAGATGAGGAATATGGATAGAGGCAGATGGAGGGGAGGGGGGAGGGGGGCGGAGGCGGGTGGCAACCCTGCTTGATGCGGGCGTGGGAGACGCGCTGCGACTAGCGGCGGCGTGGGCTGCTGCCTTGCACTGGCGGGGGATGGGGTATGTGGATGGGCTCCTTGCCGTTCGCTGGCAAGAAGGTGGTCCCGTCTGCCGCGTTTTCTGGGTCTGTGGGTTGGGGTATGTGTGTTCGTCCTCTGGCCCGTCTCGCTGCAGTCACCAAGAATCGTGAGTACTTCCTCCGCCCACCACTCTTCTATCATGGCTCATGGTCATTCTGATCTCTCATTGATCTGTCTGCATCATTCAACATTCATCATCATTTTCAATCATCACCATCATCATCATCATCATCACCATCACCACCGCTACCAACACCATCATCATCAATCATCATCAGTATTACAATTTTACTTTTATCAACCGAACGGAAGGAAAATCTCACGAGAGAATGTATATTAAAAGAATAAAACCGATTGATTTTTTCGTCATTTCAGTGAGAGACAATCGAGGTCAGGACGATTACGATTAAGATGATGATCCGTGACGTGTGATATCGGGTTTTTTGACATTTTTAAAAGGTTTTTGATGGACACGAGTGCAGGCCCAGTTCCCTTGTCTTTACTGTTATCAGATATCGCGGAAAAGGCGATGACTTCACGGCGAGATAAGATTGGGATAAGACTTATTGAACGTGAGCTCATATAGGTATTGGGGGATTTCCGGCTGCGTGGGCCGGGGAGAGCGAGGAGCGGATTTTTGGGGCGAGTCCGGTTGAGGGAGGAGCGGATTTTTGGGGCGAGTCCGGTTGAGGGATCGAGGCATAGGCCTGTTCGAATTGCGGGCTGAAGGTGGTGTTGAAGGTACGAGGTTAGATGTTTTTCGGGATAGAGCATGTGGGAAGAGGCACGGGCACGCGGTCAGGCACACGCAGAAGGCGCTCACGCACACGCACACGCGCTCACGCACACGCGCTCACGCACACGCACACGCACACGCACATGCACACGCACACGCACAGGGAAGCGGTGAAATGTAAGAGGAAACCAGGAAAGCACAATTAAAGAGAGAGAAGGAGAAGAAAGGAGGTGCGAAGATAGAGAGAGAGAGAGAGAGAGAGAGAGAGAGAGAGAGAGAGAGAGAGAGAGAGAGAGAGAGAGAGAGAGAGAGAGAGAGGGAGAGAGAGAGAGAGAGAGAGAGAGAGAGAGAGAGGAAAACAAGGAAAAGGTCGGAAGGCAAGAGGAGACGAAAGAAGTGAGAGGAGGAGAGTGGAGGAAAGGGAAAACGAGGTAAAGATAGAGGAAAGGAGAAAGGGGAAAAGGAGAGAGCGATAAAGAGGAAGAGAGTAAAATCAGAAAATATTCAGAAAGGGGAAGATGGAAATAAGGAAAGAGTAAAACAACTGAGTAAATTCGAAAGGGGGAAATAGAGAGAGAAAGAGAGGAGGAACGAAGGAATGGTGATAAAGAGAACGAAAGTCACATAGCTTGAAGAACAACCCCCCCCCAAAAAAAAAAAAAAAAAAAAAAAAAAAAAAATTAAAACAACATAAAAAACGAAAAAAAAAAAACCAGAAAGAGAGATTTTATTTTTTATTTCATTTATTATTATTATTTTTTTTTTTTTCACAATAATCCCAGTATGTCGCACTTGCCACCCAATATATTAGAAAGAAATGCAGGTAATTAAAAGGCAGACCTTATCAACAGTAATCTTTTCTTTTTCTTCGTGTTCTTAGTCTTCTTTTCCTTCTTCTTCTTTTTTTCTTTTCTTTTCTTCTTCTTCTTTTTTCTTTTCTTCTTATTCTTTTTTCTTTTCTTCTTCTTCTTTTTCTACTACTTCTTTTATTTCTTTTCTTTTTCTTTTCTTTTTCTTTTTCTTTTACTTTTTCTTTTTTTTCTATTCCTTTTCCTTTTCCTTGTCCTTTTTCTTCTTCTTCTTCTTCTTCTTCTTCTTCTTCTTCTTCTTCTTCTTCTTTTTACTCTTAGTATTTTAATCCGACGCCTCCCTTTTTTTCTCGTGTCAGTATTTTCCTGCATTTTCCTGGTCCATTGTCCCGTTTCCTCCCTTCGGTAACCATAACAAAATAGTAATAATTCTTCGTTTCCTTCAGTAACCATAAGAAAATAGTAATAATTCATATAAAACCATTCGATTACGAAATGTATAAAGATGAAGGATTTATAATCATTTATATCGATTGAGCTTCTTTGAACACGTGTGACTGTATAAGGCCTTGATATAACACGTGAAGTGAATTATGGGTTATTTCATCGCGTGGTTTATTTACCTCCCGTCGTGGACTTTTTGTTGAGGCGAGATCGTCGCGTGAAGTGAGCTTGTTGGTTTGAATTCGGATATAAAATATATATATATATTAAAATAAAATATATATAATATATTATATATATATTTTATATAAAATAATAGATAGATAGATATAATATATTATATATATATATATATATATATATATATATATATATATATATATAATTATTTTTTTTCCTCGCTGTGTGCTGTTGTGGGGAGAAAGTTTGAAGGGGATTAAGTTATGTGGGAGAGTTCCAATGCGTTTGCGCGTGGGGAAAATTCGGGAGGTGTGGGAAAGTGTAAGGGAGTTAAAATCAGAATGTGTCTGTGGCTGTCTGTTTGTGTGTCTGTGTCTGTCTCTGTCTTCTCTTTCTCTCCGTTTTTTCTCCCCCCCTTTTCTTCTCTTTCTCTCTTTCTCCTTCTCTTATCTCTTTTTCCCTCTCCATCTCTCCTCTCCTCTCTCTCGGCTTACCTCCCTCTTCTCCTCCACTCCCCTCCTTCTCCCCTCCCCCCTCCCTCCCCCTCCCTCTCGCTCTCTCCCCCCCTCCCCCCCCCTTTCCCCTCCCCCTCCCTCCCTCCCTCCTTCCCTCCCTCTCCATCCCCCCCCGCCCCCCATCGCCCCCTCTTTCCCCCTTCCCCCTTTCAAACGCCCCAACAGGGCGCAAACGGTCCCTCTCCCTCTTGCAATCGCCCCGGCTCAAACATCCCCCTCCCCCCTCCTCCTCCCCCCCCCCTCCCCCTCCTCCTCCTCCCCCTCCTCCTCCTCCTCCCCCCTCCCCCTCCCCCCTCCTCCCCCTCTTCTTCAGCTGACACCCGGAGGCCAAGTCACGCGCTGAGCCTCGAAGCGATCGATTGGTTTTGTCTGTTTTTTGTTATTATTATTATTATTATTTTGTTTTGTGTTTGTTTTTGTTTTTCGTTTGTCTTTTTTGTGGGTCTTTCTTTCCTCTGGTTTGTGAATTATTCGTGTTTTTTTTTTCTTTTTTTTTTCTATTCGCTATATAGTTGCGGATAGGTAGGGAACAGTTTATCTTTTCCTTTGTCTTTCTTTCGTCTCATTCGCTATATTTTCCCCTGGAATTTAGGTAAAAAAGGGGGAAGGGGGGAGGAGAGTTAGGAAATAATGAAAGATCTTTAAAGAAAAACGCTTATTGCTAATAACGATTTGCATGCGATGACTTTGCGATCGATGGATTCGAATAAAGAAACGTAAATAAATGCATGCCTGAATTTACCATGAATGAATAGGTGAATACACGAATAAATCAAATACAGGAGCGTGTGCAGTGGACGTGTAATGGCGCGCTTTGTGGCAGAACCGCGAGCGCCTCCGTGTGGTTTGCTGTTACTTATGGCGTCGTTTGTTGCGCGCGAAGACAGAGTGACAGGAGAGGCAAAAGAACAAGAAGGAACAAAAGAACAGCTTAATAACAGCATAGGAGCAGCTTAAGAATAGTCGAAGAACAGCATTGGTATAGCATCGGAACAGCATAGGAACAGCCTAAGAACATCATAGGAACCGCTTAAGAACAGTTGAAGAACAGCCTTGTTACAGCATAAGTACAGCATAGGAATAGTCAAAGAACAGCTTAAGAACAGCAAAAGAACAGCGTTGGAACAGCTCGGCAAAGTTATTGAGACTTGGTGGGTGTTTTATCCTGCACTAGTAAGAGCAAGGGAAGGTTAGTTTGTGTGTGTGTGTGTGTGTGTGTGTGTGTGTGTGTGTGTGTGTGTGTGTCTCTACCCTTTCGCGTCCCTTCCCTTTTTTCACATAGTTTCTCCTCCCTTTACACTGCCAAACATCGTTGCCCCCTCCTCCTTCCCCCGCCCACCATTCCTCGCTTTATCCTGCACTGTGAGCAGGTTTCGTTTCTGTGTGTGTCTGTCTGTTGTCCTCTTTGCTTCTGTCTTCTGTTTCCTCGTTGTCCGTGGTGTTTTGTTCATAATGTGTTTCATTTTGATCCCCCTTTTCCGCGTACCCTTCTACTTTCCCCCCCCCTTCCCTCCTTCTCCCCTCCTCCACCTCCTCCTCCCCTCCTCCTCCTACCCCTTCTCCTACCCACTCCCCTAATCCCCTTCCCCCCCCCCCCCCCCCCCACCCAACCCCACCCTTACCCCTGCCGCTCTCCTCCTCTCCTTCTTCCCTTTCCTTCCTTCTCCTTCTCCTCCTCTTCCTTCTCCTCTCTTCTCTTCTCCTTCCCTTCTTCCTCGCCTTCCGTTTCCTTTCCCTCATAATCTTTCCTTTTGACCTCCTCCTACCCTTCTAATCTCCCCTCCCTTCCCTCTCCACCCCCTCCTCATCCTTCCTTCCCCCTTCTTCATCATACCCTCTTTCTACTCCCCTCCCCTTCCACCTTTATCCTCCCCCCTCCCCTTTCCTCACCACCCCCCTTCCCTTCTCCGTTCTTCCCTACCCTTCCTCCCTAACCCTTCCCCTTTCCCTTACCTCCCTTCCTCTTTCCTCCCCCCTTTCTCCCTCTCCCACCTTCTCTTTCCCCTTCTCTTTGCTCTTTCCCTTCCCCGCCCCTTCCCTTTCCTCACCCCTTCCTTCTCCTTCCTCCTTCTTCTGGCCCTTTCCGATGCCTTCTCCTTCTCTTTCCCTTTCTCCTCCTCTCTCTTTTCCTTCTCCTTCCTTCTCCTTGCCTCTCCTCTCCTTCCCTTGCCCCTCCTTCCCCTTCCCCTCCCCACCCTTAAACCTCCCCCTCCCCCCTCCCCTACGTGTTGTTCTTTGCCACCACGGCTCTCTCCCTCCTCCCTCCTCACGCCTCGCAGATTTTCTGTTTTTCGACGCCTTCTTTTTCCTTCTCTCTCTCTCTCCTCTCTCTCTCTCTCTCTCGCTCTCTCTCTCTCTCTCTCTCTCTCTCCTCTCTCTCTCTCTCTCTCTCTCTCTCTCCTCTCTCCTCTCTCTCTCTCTCTCTCTCTCTCTCTCTCTCTCTCTCTCTCTCTCCCCCATTTTCTCTGCGACTTATCTTACCCATTCAGTCAACTTAATTAAACTTGTGATAAAGATCTTACTGTTGATGTGGATCGCAATAACATGACTCATTATATTAGTGTGTATTGAGGCTTATTTACAATGATATCTTTACAGGACTGAAATCCTGTTTTATTAACTCGTTTAGAACCTTCAATGAAGTTGTTATCACTTCAGGAAAGGTGACAGCACAGAAATATTCCGACTTAGTAAAAGCCTTACTGTTTTAATTTTTAATTTTTATTGTTATTTTTTCTTTTGTTTATTTTGTGTTTTGTTTTCGTTTTTCATGTGTTCAGTTGTGTTTCTTTTTTTCGTTTTTCTGTTTTTTTTTCCTTTCTGGTTTTCTTTTTCTCTTTCTTTTTCTTTCTCTTTCTCGTTCTCTTTCTCTCTCTTTTTTCTCTTTCTCTCCTTATCTTTCTCTCTCTTTCTCTCTTTCGTTTTCTCGTTTTTCTTTCCGCCCGCCCTTCCTCCTCCTACCTTAAGTAGCGGACCTAAGTATGAGTCACGCCCTGTCAGTGATAAGAATCTTGAAAGTTGTATTTATTTGTTTTTTTATCTATTTATTAACCTCATCATCATCATCATTATCATCTCCATCATCTCCATCCTCATCGTCATCACCATAATCACCCCCCACCCCCACCATCCTCACCACCATCCTCACCACCACAAACCATCCCCTTATCCTCCCTTATCCTCCCTATCATCGTGCCCCCTTATCCTCCCCACGCGCATCAATCGGGGCCACCGGCGGGCAACCGCGGACGGCGGTGAGCGGGGCGGGGACCAGGCGGCGGGCAGGGGAGGCGGCGGGCAGGGGAGGCGGCGGGCAGGGGAGGCGGCGGGCAGGGGAGGCGGCGGGCAGGGGAGGCGGCGGGCAGGGGAGGCGCGGATCTCCTCGCAGGGGGGAGGGGAAGGGGCAGTGGGTAGGGGTGGGGGTGGGGTGAGTGGTTGTGGGCGGTGCGTGGTTGTTGTTATTTTGTGTTTGTTTGTCAGGGTGGTTATCTGTTTTTTTTTTGTGTGTGTGTCTGTCAGTCTGTGTTTCTCTCGTTCTTGCTTTTGCTCTTGCACTCTCTCTCTCTCTCTCTCTCTCCTCTCTCTCTCTCTCTCCCTCTCTCTCTCTCTCTCTCTCTCTCTCTTCTCTGTTCTCTCTCTCTCTCTCTCTCTCTCTCTCTCTCTCTCTCTCTCTCTCTCTCTCTCTCTCTCTCTCTCTCTCTCTCTCTCACTTTCTCTTTCACTTTCTCTCTTTCTCTTTCTCCTTCTCTCTCTCGCTCGCTATCGTAGGGTTGATGATGACAGAGGAGAAGAAGAAGAAGAGGAAGAATAAGAAGAGTAAGAAGAAGAAGAGTAAGAAGAAGGAGAAGAGTAAGAGTAAGAAGGAGAAGAAGAAGGAGAATAGAGAGAGGAGAAAATGACAAGAATTGTCATCTATCAGGCTTAGCATTAGCTCCCACTTCGTCGATGATGCAGTGCTAGCCACTCCCCTTAACCCCCTCCCCCCCTCTCCCCTC
>NC_051401.1:44623080-44630360 GCF_015228065.2 Penaeus monodon | reverse complement strand
GAAAAAATCTCAAATAATTCCCACCCTTTCCCCCATCCTAAATACCCCCCCTTACCCAAACCAAATCCCCTTTCCGGATCACCCCCCCCCCACCTCACCCTACCTTCTCCCCCCATTCACTCCCCCTTTCTTCCCCATTTCCTCACTCTCTCTCCCATTCATCCCCTACCCCCTTTCCCCCTTTACCACCCACCCCTCTCTCCCCTTTTTCACCACCCTTCCCCCCTCCTTTTTTCATTTGTCGCTCTCACCCATTCACCCCCTTATCCTCTCTCTTTTTTTTCCCTTTCCCACCCTTTCCTCCCCTTTTCCTCGGCCCCTTTTCTCTTCCCGTTTCCCCTTTCCCCTTTTCTTCTACTTCCCCTTTCCTCCGCTTCCTTCCTTTCTTTTCGCTGTCACCCAAGTACGGATTCTACACAACGTCTTATCTCTCTCTCGCTCGTATCTCTCTCTTTTCTATTTTTATCCCTCGCTCTGTCTGTCTGTATGTATCTGTATCTCTTTCTCTTTCTCTTTCTCTTTCCTTTCTTTTCTCCTTTTTTTCTTTTCCTCTCTCTCTCTTCTCTCTCTTCTCTTTTCTCTTTTTTCTTTCTCTTTTTCTCTCTCTCTCCTCTTCTCTCTCTCCTTCTCTCTTCTTCCCTCTTCTCTCTTTCTCTCTCTTTCTCTTTCTCTTGTCTCATTCTCTTCCCTCCCTCCCCAATTCTTCTCCTCCCCTCTCCGCCTCCCCCCCATCCCCCCCCCCCCGTCTCTCTCGCGGTGGCGCCACAGGTCCCCGCACAAGAGGCATGGTCTGGTGGCGCCCGTCAGGAAGACTGTGGTCAGAATCCTCCCTCCCTCCTTCTCCCCCCCCCCTCCTCCTCCTTTCCCTCCCCCTTCCCTCTTTCCTTCCCCCCTCCCTCCCCTCCCTCCTCCCCTCCCTTCCCCCCTTCCCCCCTTTCCCCCCCCCTCCTCCCCTTTCCCTCCCCCCCCTCCCTCCCTCCCTCCCCCCCACCCCCCCCCCCGCCCCTCCCTTTCCCCCTCCCCCTTTCCCCCCCTCCACCCCGGTCGCCCTTCCCTCCTTCCTCCCCCCTGAAATTTCGCCCCCCGACCAGTCCTGCCTTTTCGTTCTTCCCTTTTCCTTCTCTGCTTCACCCTTTCTCCCTCTGCCTCTCTTAATTCTCTCTTCTCTCTTCTGCCCAGTCCTTCTCCTCTTCTCTTCTTCTCCTTCCTGTGATTCGTCCCCCGACCTATCTTTCTCCTCCTCCCCAGTTCTTTCTTTACTTTACCTCCTCCCCCCAACCCTTTTCCCTCCCCTTCCCTCTACCGTGTGTTAGACCCCTCCCCCTCCCTACCTAAGCCCCACTTTCTTCGCCCCTTCCCCCTTCCCCTCCCCCCTTCCCCCTCCACCGTGTGTTAGACCCCTCCCCCTCCTCTCCACCCCTCCCTCTTCCCCCCTTCCCCCTTCCCTCCCCCGTGTGTTAGACCCCTCCCCCCCCCCCTCCCCCTCCCCCCTTCCCCCCCCCCCTTTTCCCCCTTCCCCCTACACCCCGGGTGTTAGACCCCTCCCCCTCCCCCTCCCCTCCCCCTCCCCCCCCCCCTTCCCCCTTCCCTTTCCCCTTTTCCCCCCCCTCCCCTTTTCCCCTCCCCCCCTCCCCCCCCCCCCTTCCCCCTTCCCCTATGCTTTTTTCTCCGACGTGTGTTAGCCCCCTCCCCCTTCCCCCCCCTTTCCCCCTTCCCCGTATCTTTCCCCTCCGGCTTTTTGCGGGGGGATCCTAGGACCTTGGCCAGACAACGCAGGCGGAGGCAAACCTTTGGGGCCCTTTTGGGATGCAGTGGCGAGTGCAAGGGAAAATACCCGGGGCTAATCCTGTCCGTTTTGGGCTGTCTGCTGTTGTCTGTTTCTCTGCTCGTTTTTCATTGTTTTTTTGTTTTTGTTTGTTTTTCTTGGTCTTGATCTTGATCTTTGTTTTTCTCTTTTTTATTTTTTTTTTATTTTGTTTTTTATTGTTTTTTTTTTTTTTTATTTTTTTCTCTCTCTCTTCCTTCTTTTCTTTCTTTTTTCTTTCTTTTTTTTTCTTTTTTTTTCTTTTTCTTTCTTTTCTTTCCTCTCCCCCTTTTTCCTCTCTCTCTCTCTCTCTCTCTTCTCCCCCCTTTTCCTCTCCCTCTCTTTCCCCCCTCCCTCTTCTTCCTCGCCTCCCTCTTCTTCTCCCCTCTCTTCTCTCTCTCATCCCTTCTCTCTCTCCCCTTTTTTTTCTTTCTCCCCCTTTTTGCCCCTACCTCCCCCCCCCCCTTTTGGCACCTCCCCCCCCTTCGCTTTTTTAAACACATACAAAACCATTACCTTCCCCCCGGGACCCTCCTTAGGGTTTTCCCACTCCCGTTTTTTTTGGGCTTTCCCTTTTTCCCCGGGGGGGGGGGGGGGGGGGGGGGAAAAGGGGGGGGAGGGGGGGGGGAGGGTAGAAGGAAAGGGGAGGGGGGAAAGAAGGGGGAGAGAGAGGGGAGGAAGGGGGAAGGGAGGGAGGGAAGAAGGGGGAAGGGAGAGAGGATAGGAAGGGGGAGAGGGGGGAGAAAAGGAAAGGGGAAAGGGGGGTGGAGGGGGGGAAAAAGAAGAAGGGAGAAAGGGGGGGAGAGATAGGGGGAAAGAGGGGGGGGGGGGGGGGAAAACCCGGGGAAGAGGGGAAAAAGGGTTTTTTGCTTTTTTAAAAATTTCCCTGTGTGGGGTTTTGCAGTGGGGGGGGGGGGGGGGGTGGAAAAAGGTGGGGGGGGGGGGGAAAGGGGAGAGAGGGGAGGAGAAAGAGGGGGATGGGGGAGGGAGAAAAAAAGAAAGGGAGAAAAGAAAAAGAGAAGAAAAGTAAGAAGAGAGATCGTATGTAAAGTGTTTTGTAAAGTTAAAGTATGTAAAGTATTTTAAATATGGGTGTATGTAGTATGTACGTTTATACTATGTATGTATGTATTGTGTATGGGATTATGTGTTTATGTACCTATTTTGCGTACGTACCTGAATGCTTTTTTACTATATTTTATATATAAAATCAAAAATCTATATATATATATATATATATATATATATAAAATATTTTATAGAAAAGAGAGAGGAGAAGAGAGAGAGAGAGAAGGGGAAGAGAGAGACAAAAAGGCCCAAAACCCAAAAACATTTTAAATACAGTCCCAAACAAAAGAAAAAAACTTTTTTTTCCCTCGTCCCCGTCACTCCACATGAAAGCACATCCGAACACGTGGGTTCCGCACCGCCAAAGCCCAAACGGGCCCTCATATTCCCCATTTCATTCTTTATTAATTCGCTATTCACTCTTCATTCGCTTCGACAGCCGTTACGAATGTTATCTTCACAGCTGTTCGTGTCAGTTCGATAATGGCCAGTTTATGTTACTTTTTTTTTTAATTAGCGGTGCGCATCGCGATCCTCGTATTTTTTTTCGAGTGTATTGGTTGCTTTGTTGATTTGCGTATCTGATATTTATTTGTTGTATTTATTGGATATTTGTTGGTCATTTATGTTAACTTTTCTCGTCTTGAGGCGTGATTGCAGTTGCATTAGTGTCCGCCCCTTTTGAGATGTGGAATCGCGTTGAATAAAAGAATAAGTAAATAAGTAAAATAAAAATGAGTGGCGGGTGTAAGGAAATTATGAATGGTTGTATTTATTTATGTATAGGATTTTATGAATGAATGTGCTCGAGTGGCGTCGCGTGTTAGGGGTGAGGGTGAGTGAGGTGAGAGAGGGTGCGGGTGAGGGTGAAGGAGACATTGATAAGGAGAGAGACAGTGCCAGTGACTGTGACAGATACAGTGCCAGTGACAGAGATAGTGACAGTGATAGAGACAGACAGTGATAGTGACATACAGTGCCAGTTCCAGACAGAGAGAGTGACAGAGACGGACAGTGATAGAGAGAGAGAGAGAAAGAGAGAGAGAAAGACATTCAGAAGGACAGAAACGCACATCGCCCTCATCTCCTTCGCCCGAATTCCTTCAGAAGGAGTCACGCTACAAAATCACAAGATCTCTGCCTGCAGTTGCGCAACGAAGCACGGCGCGACGGGTTGGCTCAAATTTCGACACCCGATTCGAAACGGCTTTCAATTGGGACATTTCTCTCCGCCTGGCTGTTGGTTTGGCCTGCATTGCCACCGGCGCTTTTGTTTTTGTTTGTGTGTTTGTTCGGTTGCGTTGGATGGGTGGGTCGAGTTCATTAAGCTTTTCTTGTGTTTCTTGGTGACTTTTTTATTCTTTTTTAATAAAATGTTTTGTCATTTTTAGAGTGTGGGATTTTGATGAGTGTTTTTTTTTGTTTAATTATATATCTATTATTATTTATTATTTATTATTATTTTTATAACATTTTCATATGTCACTATTGCATGGTTCCTTCCCCCCCCCCTCGGCCCCTCAGTTTTATCCCAACCCGATGTTTTCATTTTCGTGACAAGCGCAGTCGAGTTAGAAACCACGTCAGTGTTTTCTCTTGTGCTAGAGACCGTGTGGCTTTCGGGGTTCTCGGGATGAAAGGGGCTTTTGGCGGAGGAAGGCAGGCGCTGCGGAGGGTATGTGGCTTGTGTGTTTTTTCGCGTTTTTTTTTTTTCGTTTTTCGTTTGTGTTTTTCGCGTTTTTTTTTTTCGTTTTTTTTATTCTCGTGTTTTTTTGCGTTTTTTTTTTTTTAGTTTTTTCTTTCGTGTTTTTCGCGTTTTTTTTTTCTTTTCTTTTGTGTTGCGATTTTCTTTGTTTCGTGTGTGTGTGTTTTCTCTTTTTTTATTTCATTTGTTTATTTATTTATTTATTTTTAAATCTTTCGCGCGTTTCATTCTCATTCATTTCGCGTTTTGCATTCTGATTTTTTTTCTTCCCGTTTTCTTTAGGTTTTGCGTTTTTTTTTATATCTAGTTCGCGTTTTTCCTCATTATCATTCCTTCCGTTTTTTATTTTTTATTTTCTGTGACTTTATTGTGCAATTTGATCAAATTTGATGAAGGACGATACTTTAGAAACCGTAATTCGGTCTTTGTTAAGATTATTTTGGAGCGAAGAGAGGTTAGGGTTTATTTCTGTATTACGGGTTTATTCGGAAACGAGTTGAGGTTTATTTCTGTTTTATGAGATGAGTACGTAGAATTATTGATTCGTGATTACTTAATAATTAGTCTTGTTTGGCAATAGAGTTTGTGTTCTCTGCCCCCACCATGTTCTTCACCCCCCACCCCTTCCCCCATGTTCTTTCCCCTCCCCCCACCTTCTCCCTCCATGTTCTATCCTCCCCCACCCCTTCTCCCCTGTGTTCTCTCCTCCCCCACCCCTTCCCCCATGTTCTTCCCCCTCCCCCCACCTTCCCCATGTTCTCTCCTCTCCCCCTCCCTCCTTTGTTATCGGCGGGGGGCGGGGGGCGACACGAAGGGCGCCCCGTGGCCCTGGGACCCGAGGGAGAACGGAGGCTGGGCGGGGGGGGGGGGAACGGAGGCTGGGGGGGAGGGGGGGGGAGAACGGAGGCTGGGGGGAGGGGGGAGAACGGAGGCTGGGGGGAGGGGGGGAGAACGAGGCTGGGGGGGTGCTTGTCAAGGGCTGATGCTGATAAGATGCCGCCGTTCGGGAGATAAGGTCGACTGAGCGCGCGGGGTTGGTGGGCGGGTGGGTGGGGGTGGGGGGGGGTAGGGGGGTGGGTGGGTGGAGGAGTGGTTGGTGGGGGGGGGGATGGGTGAGTGGGGGTTAGTGGGGAGGGAGTGGGGGGTAAGGGGGTGGGTGGGTGAGTGGGGGTTGGGAGGGATGAATGGGGGAGCGGGTGGGGGGGGGTCGAGTGGTTGGCATTTCGGACTGACGATAGAAGAAAAGGGGGGGGGGGGAGGAAGCAATACCCAATCCTAAAAAAAAAAACAAGATAAACAAACTCACAAACAAACAAACAAGATGAAAAAAAATCAAACAAACAGAAACAGACTCACAAACAAACAAACAAACAGACAGGAATCCCCAATGATTCCGGGAAATAACGATCCAAAAACCATCGGTGTCTGAGGTGCGGGCAGCCGCTTGGTACGTGCGGCACCCGGTATGAGGTTGGTATGAGGTCGGTATGAGGGTGGTATGAGGTTGGTATGAGGGTGGTATGAGGTTGGTATGAGGTTGGTATGAGGCGCGGTATGAGGTTGTATGAGGGGTGGTATGAGGTTGGTATGAGGCGCGGTATGAGGTTAGTATGAGGGGCGGTATGAGGTTGGTATGAGGGTGGTATGAGGCGCGGTATGGGGTTGGTATGAGGTTAGTATGAGGGGCGGTATGAGGTTGGTATGAGGGGCGGTATGGGGTTGGTATGAGGGGGGGGGTTGGTATGGCTTGGATACCTGGCATACCTGTCCCTCTGGCCCGCAGGGGAGCCGTGTCCATGGTAAGCTTCTTCCTAATATGGCAACTTTTGGTGTTGGGGTGTTGCCGTGTAGCTGTCCTGGCATTTCCTCTCTCTCTCCTCTCTCTCTCTCTCCTCTCTCTCTCTCTCTCTCTCTCTCTCTCTCTCTCTCTCTCTCTCTCTCTCTCCTTCTCTCTCTCTCTCTCTCTCTCTCTCTCTCTCTCTCTCTCTCTCTTTCTCTCTTTCTCTTTCACTCACTCTCTCTCTCTATTTGGCGATTCCAATCGTGACTTCCTGTTACTGTTTGCTTCTTCCTGCTCTTGTACTTCTTTTTCTTCTCCTTCTCCTCCTCCTGCTGCTGCTGCTGCTGCTCCTCCTCCTCCTCCTCCTCCTCCTCCTCCTCCTCCTCCTCCTCCTCCCTTCCTCCTCCCTCCTCCTCTCCTGCTCCTCCTCCTCCTCCCCCCTCCTCCCCTCCCCCCCTCCCCCCCTCTTGTGTGTCCGCCCACCATCTCTCAGTGTCCACGCGCCCACGCCTGCCCGTTAGTCCGGTCGCCCACGCCCGTTAGTTGCGGGTGTGACTCGTCGCCTTCGTGTCCTGTCTCTGTGTGTGTCCTGTCTGCGTGTCCCGTGCGTGTCCTGTCTACATGTCCTGTCTGCGTGTCCCGTGTGTGTCCTGTCTGCGTGTCCTGTCTGTGCGTCTACTTGTCTATTCTATATGTATTTTCTCTTTGAATGTCTGTCCTGTCTGCCTCTCTGTCTGCGTGTCCCGTCTGCGTGTCCAGGCAGGGTGGGCGGGGCGCTGGAAATCCAGGCTTTAATTCGCAAATTGTATGCGTTCGAGTGTCATTGTGCATATGTCAGTGTGCTTGTGCGTGTGTATGAATGAATGAGGGAGAGAGAGAGAGAGAGAGAGAGAGAGAGAGAGAGAGAGAGAGAGAGAGAGAGA
>NC_051401.1:44615580-44618080 GCF_015228065.2 Penaeus monodon | reverse complement strand
GAGAAGAGAGTAGAAGGAGAGAGAAGAGTGAGAAGAAGAGAAGATGAGAGAGTAGAAAGAAAGAGAGAAATAGAAGAGAGAGAGAATAAGAGCGAGAGAGAGTAAAGAGAGAGAAGAGAAGTGATAGAGAGAAAGAGAGCGAGGAAAAGAGAGAGAGAAGAGAGTGAGAGAGGAGGGAGAGAGAGATGAGAAGAAGAGAGAGGAGAAGAGAGATAGATTCAGATAAGAGGGTTATAGAGTGACTAGATCGAGCCGACTAGACTATGAGAAAAAATAAAAGGAGAGGCGAGAGGGCGAAATAGAGAGAGAGGTGGACTTGTATACGAGTCGATCTCTGAACGTTGGCGCATTTCCCATCTATCGATTACCCTGGCTCGCCTTTGGAAATAGATAACGTTTATGGATAATGCTGATAATGATAATAATGAGTAGAATGATAATGAGGATGATAATAATGGTAATGGTAATAATTGTAATGACTTTGATGATTATGATCATGATAAGAGTAATAATAATTATAACGATGACGATATGATAATAATGATGATAATAATAATAATAACAATAATAATAATAGTAATAATAATAATAATAAGAAGAATATCATCATCATCACCATCATTATTATTTTCATTATTATATATGTATGTGAGAGTGAGTGTGTGTGTGTAGTAGTAGTAGTAGTAGTAGTAGTAGTAGTTGTAGTAGTATAGTAGTAGTAGTAGTAGTAGTAGTAGTAGTAGTAGTAGTAGTAGCATGTAATACATTTTTTATATCTGGTATTTTTTTTTTTTACTAACCGAACTTTTCCTTCTTCCAGAACTGCATAGCTCGTGCCATGTACGACAATGTCGCCGAGTCACCCGACGAGCTGGCTTTCCGTCGTGATGATGTGCTCACTGTGCTGGAGCAGAACACAGCTGGCATGGAAGGGTGGTGGCTGTGCTCCCTGAAAGGACGACAGGTAGGACCCCCCGCCCCGTACCTCCTCGTGTGTGTGCTGAGTTCTTGCTTGAGGCTCTTCCTTGTCTGTATTGAGGCCATCGTCTTGGGCTCTCTGTGGGGACGTCGATGGGAGTGTGGCCTGTGGGATTTTCCTTTTTTTTTACTGTTTTTCTTCTCTGCTCCCCCACCCCTTTTTTTCAGTTAGGTTTGGTCATCTTTGCCACCTTATATATAGTCTGACAGCTTCAAAGCCTGCAAAAAGTGCAATTGCAATAATATATCCCATTGTCACTTTCATATAATTTCCGTGTGCTGGTTTCCTGTCTCATTTAAAGCCATTTCCCCGTCTTGCTGGGTATTTAAATCTCTCTCTGGTAGATTATGCATGCAGAACTGATGAATGAAAGGGTAAATTTTATTCCTGGAGTTTGACCCTATTGCAAGAGCTCATTTGTTGCAGTACCTTGTTGATTGGGTAGATGGTTCGTTTTTTTTCTTTGATAAGGGAATGGCAATGTACTTTTAGGCTCGTGTAGAAAACTGGCAGATTCTCGAGACACTGACTACATTTCTCTCTCTCTCTCTCTCTCTCTCTCTCTCTCTCTCTCTCTCTCTCTCTCTCTCTCTCTCTCTCTCTCTCTCTCTCTCTCTCTCTCTCTCTCTCTCTCTCTTTCCTTTTCTTTTTTCTCTTCTTTCATTTAATAAAGGATGAGTTCGATGAATAAAAGGGATTAATTGCACCTGTATTTGTGATTCATTCAGGATTTGTCCGGTGAATATGTTGATGAATTTCATCTCTTATTTGATTTGCATATTATAAAGTTCTAGAGTGTGGACTATGTTGACGTGTAGATAGAGCCTCAGACAGATTGACATTATTTATCATTTACTTTCTAAGAAATACTTGGTTTTTACATATGAGGTGCAATGTCACATTTTGGAACCAGAACATATCATTTTTATGTCGGTAAAGAAAGCTATTTGTAGGTTCGTTTGCATGTACTACTTCTTTTGGTGTTATTTTATTGTTTTTATTGTCTGATTGTTTTATATATTTATATTATTGTTATTATTATTGTATTATTATTATTTTATTGTATTATTATTATATTACTTATTATCTATTATAATATAATATATATATATTATTATATATATAATATTATTATTATTGTTATTATTATTATTATTATTATTATTATTATTACTGTTACTATTACTATTATTATTACTATTAATTTAATTGATTAATAATTAATATATATTATTATTTATTTTATTATATTATTATTATTATATTTATATATATTATTATTATCATTATCATTATTACCATTATTACCATTATTCCCTCTCTCCCTCCCCGACAGGGCATTTGTCCGGGCAATCGGCTGAGGATCCTGCCCGGCGTCTACGACACAGGCACGGGAATGGCCAGCCTGTCCTCGCTCAGCTCCCCCAACAGCGCGGCCACCACCTCCCCCACCACGCCTGCTCGCCTCTCCACCACGAGCCCTGTTCCGAGACCGCAGCGACCCCTCTCCAACAAGGTGTT
>NC_051401.1:44603080-44613080 GCF_015228065.2 Penaeus monodon | reverse complement strand
CGATTCGGTGGACGCAGCACCAAATCGCCTCTCTTCAGGATCGGACTCCTCAGGTGGAGACATTGACATTGGCTATTGGAAGGAGCTGCCCTTGGAGCTGGACTCTGCTGTTGACACACTAGCAAAGTTACAGCAGGAGGTTTATGGAGCCATAGAGAAGCTGAAATCGGTGCATCAGACATGTGGATGGCTGTCAAGAGACACAGTAGAGGACTCTGAAGAGGACATGAAGGTAATAATCTTCCGTCTCCGGCAATCTGTACACGAAATGATAGAATTTGGGCAGGGCTCTGTTGTCAATGCAGCGAGAAATGGAGAGAGAGGTGTTGCTCGGAGGCTCCAGCGTCTCTTGGAACCAATCAGTAAAACGGCAGCTGTCATAGATGATGCTTGGAGTAGGTTGCAGTCAGGGAGCTGGACCCAAGCTTTAACCTGTGGCACAAACCCAGAAAATCTGAATCAGCTGGTCACAATAGCACACTCTCTTGCTGACGATGTTGATCACCTGGCTTCAACCATCCAGAACAAAGTAACCCTTATTTTTAAAAGGTCTCCCAGTCTGGATGTGTCCGGAGGTATCCGGCAGCAAGGGACGGATGATGAGAAGACTCCTGTTCAGGAAAGACCTTTGCCTGACCTCCCTGAGAAGAAGTTTGAAAATATGTATGAAAATGACTCAAGAAACTGGCTGGAAGACTATGATTATGTAAATTTAGAAACGCGGGAGAGTGTGGAACGTGAGCATGAAGAAATTAAAAAGGAATTGCCAGCTCAGTTGCGCAAATCATTCGACAATTTAGTAAAACAGTCTCAATTGATTGTGGACAGCGATCATGAGAAAGCGTTACAAAAGGACGATGCCCTTTGCACAACGCCCAGCAAGCAAGGAAGCCAGAACTTGGACCCGAATGACCGACAGGTGATTGGATTCTACAGCACGCAAGCGGAACTGCACCTCCAACATTTGAACACAGCCATTGATGCATTCTTGCTTACAGTCGAAAACAATCAACCCCCAAAAGTATTTATTGCTCACTCCAAATTTGTTATCCTTAATGCACACAAGCTGGTGTACATTGGGGACACAGTTCACCGCAATGTCGTGAACCCAGAGATCAGAACTCGAGTTTTGAACTGCTCGAATGCCCTCTGTGATGCAATGAAGAACACAGTCTCTGCAGCAAAGACAGCAGCTTTGCAGTTCCCATCAGTTGTAGCAGTCCAAGCTATGGTTGATGCCTTCGTGGCCGTTTCTCATTTGGCAAACAACCTTAAGCAGGCTGTAGCTGCAGCTCCACTATGAATATATACACAAGACTAAATGTATAGTATGGGATGCATATCGCATAATGCTGAACATTTTGTTGTGCTCAGGACCAGTGTAGATATCCTTCACTGACCATTGGAAGCCACTGAGAAGATCCTTGCCTCTCCCTGGTGCTATGTACAGAATGCAGGAGATGCAGGCCAGAGTATTGACTATAATGTATTCATTCCAAATTATTTTTGGAACTTTAGTTTAGTTATTTAATATTAATGCAAAAAATGTGTTGAAGCGAAGTAAACTTCCTATGAGTTAGGAATTTGTGGGTGTGAGTTAAGTTATAAATAATATGAATTTTGTAACCATCTTGTGTTGTGTAAGAAAGAAATCATTTGAGAATTAAATGCAATGTTGCTGCTAGACGAAAGCAGTAAGCATTCCATGTCCTGCAAATCACTTATGTATATATTGCCATGATTTTTTGTATTTATTTTTGCTTTGTGTATGTGTGATCTGTTATGTAATTTTACAACACAAAAATAATTGGGTTATTGTCATTGGTTGATACGACTGCAGCAAGGAGTCAGTGCACCATTTTCTCTTCCTTTACCATGCTGATTTCTAATGAAGAAGAAGCAAAAATCCAAATATGAACAATTGCCTTTCTAGTGATTTCTGAAATTTACAATACAAGCGCCTCCTAGTTGTATACCTTCTGAACAAAGCTTCCTATGTAGCAGATCTCCTTCCTGATGGTGAGCACTTCTTTCTACTGTGTTCACTGGTGATGAGGAACAAGTAACCCCATCTAGCTGTTAGGAATTAGAAGTGTACACATGTCTAGTATGAGTATATATATAGTATGTAAAGAAATGTCAAGATATTTTGTCAGAAATTATCTAAACTTGAATGTTGAAAGGGATAAGATGTGATTTTTATTAGTATGCCTCATGGTATTGATACCAGTTTATTCCTTGGTGTAGCTGACTTTCCCATCCTCTGTAACGTTTTTTGGGTACTGACTTCCTCAGGTTGCAGTCAAGATGGTGGAATTCCAAATTCCCAGGCTGTGATTTTAGCGTTTAAGTAACAAATAATTTTAATTGCTTATTCTGTGTAAATAGGAAACATTCTCGATGCCAATGTATATATTTTAAGACACTTGAGAAATTGTTACAAAGAAGACTTGGAGCATGTTGGAGCTTTGTCAGAGAAACTCTGTCTGTTACCTCCGAGCCAACGGAGTAACATTTAGAAGCAGTAGGAAACCACTGTCATATCCTCATGGTTAGCTGCCCTCCTTAGGTGCCCAGGCTAGTATTTTAGCCGCATGTTAACACAGAAATCAAAAAAGAAGTGCTATGCATCAAATGGTCCTCTTGCTTGATTAGCTTTACCAGAACCCTACCAGGTGTTTTCAATGTTCCCTTGGCATGTTATCATGGTTGATTAGCATTGTTGTTGTTGACAATGTTTAGACTATATTATGTAGTTTGTATTGACTATTTCAAAGCTAACCAGTGTTATCTACAGGGTATAACCAAGCTGAGTCTCTGTAGGTTTTTGCCATATTATTATTATGGTCATTGTCATGCTATGCCATAGGCTTATTGCCATATTGTAGTATGGTTATTGCCACATGATGCCATATGGCTGTTGCCATATCTAATTATGGTTATTGCCATGTTATACTCGTGGTCTTTCCTCTTGATGTTACTAAACTGCCACTTCCAACTGCCAGTGTGTAAGGAGTTTAGCTATAAAGAGAGAAAGGGAGAAAAACAGAAATTCCATCAGTGATTCATATCCATGGAAATAGGTGTTGTCCAGTTGTGCTTCTATTTTAAGTTAAAGGAAACTCACATTTTTTGAAAGATAAAGGTGAGGCAGTCTTCTTTGCAGGCATACGTTATGATATTCAGCTTCTTCTAAGAAGTGGATATGCTTTATGAAGAGATAAAAGTAAATTGAACACTTTAAGGCCACCACCTACTGTAGTTCCCATATAGAAATACCATCTCATATTTACACCCAAAAAAACAAGCAAACTATTGTAGGGAAGTCAACCCTAAGTCAGTTCCACCCATTACAACGAGTACCAGGATCCCTTCCTGAGAAACCCCCTCTTACAGAGTGTATTAGCTAGCGATTCTTTAAATCTGTTGCTCCTCCACTGTGTATAGCGAGTCCTGACACCCCCAACCTGTCCATGTGTCTTTGTGCATATTGTGTGAAGATATAATTACCTCTTGTTTTTTGTACCTATATTTGATAATATGTAATGTACTTTAACAGGCCAACAACATAACCAGGTTAATAAAATAACTGTGTATGTATTTGATAATGGCTTTTTATTTCCCATTTTTTAAAGCACACTGAAACTCATGCATACCTTTACACCTGGAATTGCACCTGTACACACACGTATGCATCCACCGGCTCACCTATCCACCTACCCAAACATGAATACAAACAAACATGAATACAAACAAACATGAATACAAACAAACATGAATACAAACAAACATGAATACAAACAAACATGAATACAAACAAACATGAATACAAACATGAATACAAACAAACATGAATACAAACATGAATACAAACAAACATGAATACAAACAAACATGAATACAAACAAACATGAATACAAACAAACATGAATACAAACAAACATGAATACAAACAAACATGAATACAAACAAACATGAATACAAACAAACATGAATACAAACAAACATGAATACAAACAAACATGAATACAAACAAACATGAATACAAACAAACATGAATACAAACAAACATAAAACAAACACATACATGTATGCACGCACGCACGCGCGCACACACACACACACACACACACACACACACACACACACACACACACACACACACACACACACACACACACACACACACACACACACACACACACATGATATCACTCCCCATTAATGGTATACATTGAGACAGAGAGAGGGAGAGAGAGAAAGAAAAAGAGGGAGAGGGAGAGAGAGAGAGAGAGAGAGAGAGAGAGAGAGAGAGAGAGAGAGAGAGAGAGAGAGAGAGAGAGAGAGAGAGAGAGAAGAGAGAGAGAGAGAGAGAGAGAGAGACAAGAAACAAACTCCAATTAGACCACATACCAAGCCAGTCAGGGTCTGAGTCGGAACCCGAGGCAAAAACCAACCAACAAACAGACAGAAACGAGAAAGAGAAAGACCAAAACCAGAGGAAGGAACCGACAAAACTTATGACAAAGAAAGATTTAGGGAGAGATTGAGAAACCGAAGTGGGGGCTGTTAAAAGTGGTATGGATATTTCTTTGAAAACTCTGAAAGGAGTGGTCCCTTTCTTTGAACTGCTCGCTGTCAAAAGGACTGCAAGATCCTCGTTAAGAAAGGCTGCATCACTGCACACACACGCACGCACACACGCACACACACACACACACACACACACACACACACACACACACACACACACACACACACACACACTTATGATATAAAGTATACATTTTACTTTCAGTGACTTATACCCTTCTGCAAGGATTGATCATTTATCACAACACTGGGCATGTTCGCTGTTATTATCCCTAATTCTGATACAATTTTCAGGTCATCGGTTAATTTCATGTGTATTGCTACGCTTTTTTAATTATATCAGAGTAATACTACAGAAATCTAACAGAAAAAATAAGTCTACCCAGGAAATTTAAGACTATATCATAAGGGTAAACTACTCTATATGTCCCTAATTTCTTTCACTCGATTTGGGAAAATCAAAAGAAATGTTTGAGTAATAAAACTGAAAAGAATATAACCCAATTATTGACATGAATATGATAAACCTAATGTTGCTAAGGTACAGGTAAAGTTTCAACTAACCTATCTTTAAAACGGAAAATAATATATACAAATGACAGAACAAATAAATCAAAGAAACTTACTTTCTATGTAATTCCGTCGCAACTCTTAAATAACGAAGGTATGGGACACGCAGGTATCACAGAGCCGGAAATGACTCGGTATTTTAAAAATTGGCAGCCGCTATCCTTTCCTATTTATTTTTATTTTTATTTTGCTTACTTATTATTATTATTTAAACAAAACAATGATGCGGTTTTATTTGGCTACATTTATTGTAATACCTTCATTTCGTAAGTAAGATAAATTCCACATAAACTTACATGAAGGTGATCATTGTTTCTGCATTAAAAAAAAAACATGACAATACAAGAGTAATACCATCATAATATCGAGTATTTACAGTTAACTAATAACTTTCTTACTCTGCGCAAATCGATGTGTCTGGAACTGAAGAACTGCGCGCGATTTTCCAAAAAGCAAAGTTACCGCTTGAACTGCACACGAAACTTTTTGAAACTTTTATTGTACGCCAACATGCGCGTGGCCATTGTCACCAGAGCCAATAGTAGTCCAGGAAATAGTATAAACCAATCCCATGCCACCATATGTGCCACACGTATGTATAGTAGGCAAGGAAAGCAAGTGTACAAAATGCACAGAATGTACAAATGTACAAAAAAAGGAAAGCATAAAATCTTTGCATAAAATGGATCTCAGGTGCGCAGGGTCTGATCCTCACTATTATAGAGTTATATCTGATTATTTTGAAAAAAAAGATAACGCTATAGAATTCCTGAGAGCACTTGCTGTTTTGCCAAGAATAGTAAACAGCCCACATTGCAATTTACCTTGCAAATGCCGTGAAGATCGACACATGTGGTATTGTAGAAAAAAAAAGATGAGACGGCGCAAAAAGTTGTGTATTTTCGACCAGCGATTACACAAGCATTTGGAAACTTTTTAAGAATCACACACACACACACACACACACACACACACACACACACACACACACACACACACACACACACACACACACACACACTTCCCCTACCCGTCCTCCCTCCCCCCTCTCCCTCCTTCCCCCCTACCCGTCCTCCCTCCCCCCTCTCCCTCCTTCCCCCCTACCCGTCCTCCCTCCCCCCTCTCCCTCCTTCCCCCCTACCCGTCCTCCCTCCCCCCTCTCCCTCCTTCCCCCCTACCCGTCCTCCCTCCCCCCTCTCCCTCCTTCCCCCCTACCCGTCCTCCCTCCCCCCTCTCCCTCCTTCCCCCCTACCCGTCCTCCCTCCCCCTTGTGCGGTGCAACGGAAGCGATCTCGTTGCACACAGGAGGTCATTTAGAAGCAAAATGAAACAGACAGCATGTCACACCAAGAATGCCCATTGTAGCAAATGGAGTCATACTAAATGATTTATTTATTTATTTATTATATATTACTCTCCCTCTACCTCCCCCCCCTACCCGTCCTCCTGCCTCCTTCCCCCCTACCCATCTTCCGTCACGCGTCCAGAGCGGAAGGCGGGATGGGCGGCAGGGGCGGAGGCACCTCCCTCGTCCTGCCGTTATTGTTATTGCTATGTTATGTTATTTATTTATTATTTGTTACTCTTCCTCCTCCTCCCTACCCGTCCTCCTGCCTCCTTGCCCCCTACACGTCTTCCCTCCCCTCTCTCCCTCCTTCCCCCCCTACCCGTCCTCCCCCTAGTATTGTAGCAATTCTGACGTTACATTTATGCGAGCCAAAAAAAAAAAAAAAAATTGGTAGCCGCCACCACGGGACTAGGGGTCCCGACCCTTAGATTTTCTTTACAATTACTTATGGCGATTCTGACCGATCTTGGAGGCTTAGTTCAGTATATGTCGTTTGCTTATTTGTACCTTGTTTATTTATTATTCACTTTTCAGGTTCAAATCTTTCTCAACGATATTTTGATTATCATTTTAGGTCTTAAGGTGAAAAAAACATTCATTGTTGATAAGTATATTATTCATACTTAAGACATTACAAAACTAAATTAAAAAGACGAATTTACGGACACACATGCACAACAGACGAATTACGGACACATGCACAAACATATATAAACAAATACAGACAATGTACTAATAAACATACCGCCGAACACAAATATATATACGCACATGAACGGAAAGTAACACTACACTAATGTTTGTGAATGAACACGACACTTAATGTTCGTTATATATTCAACTAAGTGGAAGTTTCTGCACTATCGGCTAGCACTCGCTTCTAATCAGGGCACACGGAATTCGGTATCGCACGGGAATACATGACCTGATTTCTGGTGATACGAAAGTCCCCATCGACCAAACACGTCTCCTGCAGCGTCAAGGTAGCGTCTCTTGCAGCGTCAAGGTTACGTCTCTGCAGCGTCAAGGTAGCGTCTCTCCACCGCCCCGGCCAGCTCTCCGGTGTAACCTCGGTGACCTGGCGGCGGGAACATAGGCTGTTTGTGAGCCTATGCCGCCTGACGTAACAAGCGGTTAGTGACGAGACCGCTACTGCAGCGGTTCGGAGACGTCGTCCGAACTGACGAAGTCGGAAGTCATTGTGATGTCCAAAGCAGTGCATATCTGTGTCCGAAGTCCTATGGGGGATGACCTGGGCAGAGAGAGGTCACGTGGGGCCAACGAAAGGCGTGTTCACTACAGTATCTGTATGATTCCTTCCCATATTTCATTGCCCCCGTGCGTTCCCTCCTGCTTAACGAAGCTTTACCTATCGCCATGCGCTCTATGGAGACTGCCAAGGATATAATGCACCACAGATAGATAGATAGAACAGTAGCTGCGTTGAGCGAGGCAGTGCTGTTCCGTATCGCGCGCCTGTTTACAAACTCTCGGCCGTGTAGAGAAACCTGCTTTAGCCTCCAACAGCATTCAATTTGTTTCTTGCATACATACAAGTTTAATTTTCTTTCACTCGAGGACTTAATCAAACGATTTACAAAGACAGCGCTTAACATCACCAAAAGCGAAATAATGCAAAGGGTGGCTGGTCGAGGGGGAAAGGAGTGGGTGTGAGAGTGGAAAAGGGAGGAAAACTAGGGAGAAAAGGGCGGGGAAATAAATAAGGAGCGGGGAAATGGGAGAAAATAAAAAGGAAGAATAGAAAGAGAGAGTGAGAGAAGGGGTAGAGAAAGGAGCAGATTGAGAAGCGAGAAGACAAAAGAGAGGAAGGGAGAACTGAAGAAAGCGATATGAAAAGAAAGGGAAAGAAAAGGAGAAAGAGTGACGATGATAAGGGAAAAGGAGAAGGAGATGAAGATGAAGGTAATGACAGAACTCTCTCCCGGTTGAAGGGTTTTACTCGGATGCTTTTGATTCACTCATAATGTGGATGCCACAGAGGTAGAATATGAAGGAGGAGGAGAGAAAGAGAGAGAGAGAAAGGAGAGCGAGAGGAGGAGGGAGAGAGAGAGAGAGGGGGAAAGGAGGGAAAGAGAAGAGAGGAGGGAGAAAAGAGAGGAGAGAAAAAGAAGAGAGAGGAAAAGGGGAGAGAGAGGAAGGGGAAGAGGGGAGAGGAGAGGAAAAGAGAAAAAGGAGAGAGGAGGGAGAGAGAGAGAGAGAGAGAAAAAAAAAAAAAGAAAAAAAAGAAAAAAAAGAATAAAAAAAGAAAAAGAGAGCGAGAGAGAGAGGGGAGAGAAAGGCGAGAGAGAGAGCAAAAAGGAGAGGAAGAGGACCGAGAGAGAGAAGAGAGAGGAGAGAGAGAGAGGAGAGGGGAAGAGGAGAGAGAGGGAGAGAGAGAAAAAAGAAAGAAAGAAAGAAGAAAAAAAAAGAAAAAAAAGAAAGAAAAAAAGAATAAAGAAAGAGAGAGGGGCGAGAGAGAGAGGGGAAAAGAAAGAGCGAGAGAGAAAAGCGAGAGGGGAAAAGGAGAGAGAGGGGAGGGGGGGAAAGGGGGAGGGGGAGAGAGAAAAGAGAAGGGGGAGGGGAGAGAAAAGACGAGAGGAGGGGGAAGGAGGGGAGAAGGAGAGAGGAGAAAAGAAAGAAAAAAAAGAAAGAAAGAAAGAAAAAAGAATAAAAAAAAGAGAGAGAGCGGGGAGAGAGAGAGAGAGAAAGAGGGGAGAGAGAGAGCGAGAGGGGGGAAGGAGAGAGAGAGCGGGGAGAGAGACGAGAGAGAGAGGGGGGGCGAAAAGGAAAGAGAGAGCTGAAAAGAGAGCGGGGAGAGAAAAGAGAGGAGGGGAGAGAGGGGGGAAAAGGAGAGAGAGAGAGATGAGAGAGCGAGGGGAGAGGGAAGAGAGAAGAGAGGGGAGAGAGAGAAAGAAAGGAAAGAAAAAAAAGGGGAAAGAAAGAAAGAATAAAAAAAAAGAGAGAAAAGCGAGAGAGAGGAGCGAGAGAAAGAGGGGAGAGAGAGCGAGGAGGGGGGCCCCGAGAGAGAGAGAGAGAGAGAGCGGGGGCCCGGAGAGAGAGAGAGAGGAGAGAGAGAGAGAGAGAGAGAGAGGGGAGAGAGAGGGGAGAGGGGAAGAGAGAGCGAGAGAGAGAGAGAAGAGAGGAGGAGAGGGGAAGAGGAGAGAGAGGGGGAGAGAGAGAGAGAGAGAGAGAGGGGGGGGAAGAGGGAGAGAGAGCGAGAGAGAGAGAGAGAAAGAAAGAAAAAAAGAAAGAAAAAAAGAAAGAAAAAATTTAAAGAAAGGGGAGAGACGGGAGAGAGAGAGGGGAGAAGGGGAGGAGAAAAGGAAGAGGGGGAGAGAGAGGAGAGAGAGAGAGGAGAGAGGGGAGAGAAAGAAAAAAAAAAAAGAAAAAAAAGAGGGGGAAAGGGAAAAAAAAAAGAATAAAGAAAGAGAGAGAGCGAGAGGGGGAGAGGGAAAAGAGGAAGGAGAAAAATGGGGAGGGGGGGAGAGA
>NC_051401.1:44590580-44595580 GCF_015228065.2 Penaeus monodon | reverse complement strand
TTCTTCTTTTAGAGACTTTTAGACTTTTGAGGTCTATATTCACGGGATTTGTGTTCCTTTGTTCTTCTTTTTTTTATATTATATCTATTCATTTTGATATTTGTACGAAGATATGTGGTATTTCTTAGCTGGTGAATGTTCTGCGCCTCTTATTATAAGAGACCTATTTGGATCATCTGTGTTTATTAAATTAATTTTATCCTGTGAGAAATAAATCCTTTTTTTATATATTATATCTATTAATTAATTTGGTTATTGCTTTTGATGTAGTAGTTTTTTTGCCGTTAATATTTCTGTTAGCTGTTCTTCCCATGTTTTTGTTTTTTTATTTCTTTTATCAGATTTTTAATGTCTCTTGTTATAGCAGTGGGATTTCTGAATTCATGTGCTTTTTTTTTTGCTGCTAATGCCTTTATGTGATGGGATCCATTTTAAATTGATGTTCTGTTTCTGTTTTGATAACGTGTGCATTGTGTGTTGTATTTCATGAATGATTTTTTAGTTGTGGTTTACTATTACATCGTGGTTATCCAGTGAGGGGCTGACTTCCTGTGGTTCCCTGCCTCCCGTCTAGTGCCAACCCTGTCTGGAAAAAGAAAATTCTATCACAGAAATATTCCGAGAAAATAATTTGAATCCTGGAGCACATTATTGTAAATTCAATAATCAGACAGTTGCAAGAATCAGTGCGACTGTTGCACTGCTGCTGAGGCATTAAGCCGGGGGATTTCCAATTAAATGTCAGACAAAAATTGCATCCTGCAATGTTGTTGGGAAAATAGCTCTTCAGCACAGGCGTCCCACAGAAAGTGCCAGTAAAATATCCCAGCAGAGACTGGCGACCAATCTCGAGTGAAATGTTGAAGACAATTATTGCATGTGCGCATGCATTAAAGTATTTTTGTGCACAAAGAGTTGTTGCGCATGCCTGCCGGATGAATAGCCAAAATGTTACAAGATCCGGTGTCGGAACAGTAACCACGGCGTTACTATTAACTGTAATGAAGAATGGGAATTTGTGAAGATTACCGAGTGTTTTATTTTGGCGTTGTTTCTTTTTTGACATCTGTGATGATTTTTAGCATTGATTTATCAAAGTTCATGTTGGTTATTACATTTGTAATTATGCTGACCACTTCCTTTATTGTTTGTATTCTGAGAAATCTTCTATTTTTGTTTAGTTTTCATTTCTTTAATTGGGGTTGGTAATGACCATGCTACAAGTGAATCATTTTGGAATAAGGGTTTAGTGAGTGAGTGGTTTCGAATGTTTTATTTTTCCCTTGCGTCTTCTTTGTTTTTTTGCTTTTTCTTGCGCATGTGTTGTCTTTTATTTATTTATTTTTTTTTTTTTATGATGGGTGTTCTTTGTTCCCAAGTTGAACTCTGAAATTGGTGTAATGTTTGGGCATATGCTGTTGGTGTAGTCCATTTTAGAGATTGTGAATTTGTTTTATTTTTTACTTGTTTTTTTTAAGTGTTTGTTGTGTTCTGGTTATTTACTGGTGTTATTGGAATGACTTGTAAATTCCTTTTTTGTTGGTTTTGGTTCTAGAAACTTTCTTTATTTCTAGGCTGTTTGGTGTTTAGATTTTGGTGTTTTATTTTTTGTGCTTCTTTGTGTATTTTGCATATGATTGCATATGTTGGGTCCATGACTTTCCTGGCAATAGAAGCGATATTCTGTCATTATCCCTTGGCCATATCTTAGGACATTTGAAGCATTTTGGTTCTGGGAAAGTACATTGGTTTACTGTATAGGAGGTATGCCCCATTGCTATGTTTTCTTTAAGAGTTAACCCTAATGACTTTGTTTCAGTCTATTTATTTTGATTTTCTTTCTCTTTGTTGATTCTTTTTATACTTATTATCTATATGATTTCAGAGTTTTTCCACGAGTTGTCTTTATTTTTTCTTTCATTTTCTAAGGGCTTAGATCTGTCTCAACTGGGAATATTGTTCCATAAGAACAACCTATATTCTTACTGGAGGCTGGTTGCTTGCAAATGCTTTCTCATTCCCCCAGTTTCTGAATGTGATTGAAAGGTGTCAATTTATTGATGTCTCTGACATCGAATCTTATTGCTTTCCCAGTGCTCTTAAGAAGTCTTCAGTAATGTATTTGTGAAATTCAGATTTGTTTATGGATTCTGTTAGTTTTATGGGATTATTGAAATTATGTGCTTTTGTTTCACCAACTTAGCTTATTATTATAACATTAGGGTTATCTTACCTGTTTACTGATGGGTCTTCGGATGTAGTCGGTTGGGCTTCCGTGCTGTTCTTATCGGAGTTCTTCTGTTTTTAAGTCATTATATAGGTTGTATATTTTTATGTTCAACCATTTGCTTTTATAATTTATCTTTATTTCTAGAATTTCCAGTTTATCATTGTGTCTATCTCTTAATTTGAATTCTTTGAATTATAAATAATTTTTGATGTATATAACTATACCTCTTCCCACTTGATTTACTCTATCTTTTCTGATTACTGTGTAGTTACATAGAATAAATTTTCTTTTCTTTTATTTTAACCACAATTCAGCTATGGCTATTATGCCTGGAGTTTCTTTGCGTATCAGATATTTTATTTTGGTTTTCTTGTTCAGCATGGATCTTGCATTCCATAATATTAAATTGTTCATTTTGAATATCGAACAGATCTTTTAGCGTATTGCTAATTTCAATTATTGCCTCCATTATTGACTTGCTTGCGTTTAATTTATTTATTATTTTTGATATCTTAAATATGTCTTTAGCTATCATTGGCCAGGAATAATCCTCTACATTTCTTTCATTATTATCATTTGCGTTATCTCCATGTATTAATGGGGTCGGTAATGACCATGCAATTGGTGAATTTAATGTGTCTTTATGTTTGATGTGTATTTTAGATTTGTTTTCTTCTTGTATAAATCGCGTTTGATTATTTATGTCTGGGTATGTTGTTTGTTGTGCGTTGTTTGAAGGGCATGTCTTGTGTCTGTTTGGAGTTTGTTTTTTTGGTTTGTTTGGGGTTGTTTGGCCTAAAGTGAGGCTTTGTGGTTCTGTTAATTTCTGTACATATGTTTGCATTTTGTTATCTTCTGTTATCTTCTGTATCTTATTCTTCTGTTGTGCTTTCATCATCATCATCATCATCATCATCATCATCATCAGTTTAGATTTGAAAATAACGCCAAGAAAGTGAGTCTGTAATTTTGAAAGTCATTCTTTACGAGGAATGTTCACTCCTGCAGTGGTTTCAGTTCCATTGTTGTTTTTGATATATCACGATTATCGTGGATTTGCTCAGCCACCCATGTCATCCGATTTCCTTTTTGTTATATCGTCAAATAACTCCAAATTATATATCAACAGAAAGAGAAACAAAATCACCAGAAACAACTCAAGAAGCATATCCTTGGCAAGGAAAGCTGAAGAGGTATCATTAAGCTTGGTAAGTCAGCCAACCCTTTGCATGGTGAAGGCCATTCCGGTGTCCCTCTCCTCGCGTAGATTGAATTATAATTAGCCTAATTAGTTGCCTAATTAGAATAAATATAATTGGACTTATAAATAAATAAGTATAAATATAAATGATATGGTAATGGTATTAATATAATAATAAAATGTATATTTTTATGGCATTGATATGCAAAGGATTTGAAAGTTGTGCTTTGAGAATTTTTGTCATATGGATGCGTTGTTTAGGATTTGAAATGACCGAGCATTAGCAATTACTAAGCATTACTAATTATTAAATTATTAACCATTAATATTTATGAAATTATTAAGCATTAATAACAATGCTTCTTGCAACACCCCCCCTGTAACTGATATTTATATCCTTTGTAACGTCAGGTCCTTTGCATACAGTTTACGGGCTTACCAAGGTCATTATGGCCTAGCCACCGCGGGCGGCGCCACCAGGAGGCCAACATCTTCCTCCAACACCGTGGGCGGCGCCACCAGGAGGCCAACACCTTCCTCCAACACCGCGGGCGGCGCCACCAGGAGGCCAACACCTTCCTCCAACACCGCGGGCGGCGCCACCAGGAGGCCAACACCTTCCTCCAACACCGCGGGCGGCGCCACCAGGAGACCAACACCTTCCTCCAACACCGCGGGCGGCGCCACCAGGAGACCAACACCGTCCTCCAACAACGCGGGCGGTGTTGGAGGAGAGACGTGAGGGACACCGGAATGGCCTTCACCATGCAAAGGGTTTGGCTGACTTACCAAGCTTAATGATACCTCTTCAGCTTTCCTTGCGGAGGATATCGCTTGTTGAGTTGTTTCTGGTGATTTTGTTTCTCTTTCTGTTGATATATAATTTGGAGCGTTCACCAGGGAGTGCTCGCCCCTGAGGGAGGGAGGTTCCTCTGGGCGGGGCAGAAATTGCAATCCCAGCGGGCGGCGCCACTAGGAGACCAACACCTTCCTCCAACACCGCTCAGGAGACCAACACCTTCCTCCAACACCGCGGGCGGCGCCACCAGGAGACCAACACCTTCCTCCAACACCGCGGGCGGCGCCACCAGAGACAAACCTCGCAACACGCGGCGCGCCACCCGAGACACACTTCCTCCAAACCGCGGCGGCGCACAGGAGACCAAACACCTTCCTCCAAGAGACAGAGACAGAGAGAAAGAGGGGGGAGGTGGGCGGTAAAGAGAGGCAGTCAGACAGAGAAAACGATCTAATATTAAGTTTCTTACCTCATTGACGTCGGAGAATGGGACTTCCGACGTCTTGTATTGCTTCTCCTTTTGAGGAGAATTTGCAGGAGAACGTTTGGGCGATCCTTCTGCGCCCTTCACCGGCGATTTCGATTCACTTGATGCCATGGTCTCGCGCGGTGGGGGCGGGGGGGGGGGGGTGCCTGGCTGCTTGAAGAACAGTGTCACCAAGCGGAGTGCTTGCACCTACTGAGGGATGGAGGCTCCTCTGGGCGGGACAGAAATTGCAATCAGGAGACCAACACCTTCCTCCAACACCTTCCTCCAACACCTTCCTCGG
>NC_051401.1:44540395-44542895 GCF_015228065.2 Penaeus monodon | reverse complement strand
GTCGTCTTCAGCCAAGGTACTGTGGAAGAGTTAGAGGCTGGGTGGGGGTGGTGTGTGTGCGCACCTTCGAGCTGGAGCCTCAGCTCCTCTTTACATCTCGTATTGTGCAACAGAACCTCCAGTGCAAGATTTTTTGCTGATTTGTGTTTTATTTTTTCTATTGTGTGTCACTTTCTTGAGTCTTACTAGTTCCCTTGCCTTTTTCTTTCATTCTCTTTTTTGTTTCCTTTTCATTTTTTCTCCCATGGGCAGTTGAGAAAGGTTTATGCTGAAACCCATCTTGCTTTCTGTTTATCTATTTTTTGAGTTGTACTAGTGTGATCATTTCTCTGAAATTTTCATTGTCCAAAATAATGTCATAATAATTCTCCAAGAGCATTTTGATTACTAATTCTATAACGTACATTGAAGAAAACAGTTTTTGTGTCGATATTAGGTACTGTAAGTTTAAGAGCAATAAAAATATGCATGGTGGCATTTTCCTTACTGCTCTGTGATAATAGCTCTTGGGACAAATGTGTTCTTCCTCCTGGGGCATTGGTGTACAGAGTGGCAGCACTGAACAGCAGCTGACAAATTTAATTTTTCTCTCAGACAGTTTAGAGAAAAGCAACTCCAATCTGTAAATGATATTGATTTGCCCTACTGTCTGCTAACATTCATATTTTAACATTAACATTTTAGCATGTACTATTAACATTTAACATTTGATTTACTGGTTTTGTGACACTAATAAGGAGGAGGTTGTGATCATTGTTGCTCCCTATAGCCTCTTGATACGAGAGTTTATGTAGTAATGGCAAATTTGCATCCTTATGTTCTAATGTACATCTCTTGTATCACTAACAAAGTACTTTATTAATTAGACAGCTGGTATATAGCAACTTTGTACACCAGTATCTTAGAAAGGAAAATGATAGTTTAATGTGAACTTGTTTGAATGAAGGATTTCAGGAGGAGTTAGTACATTGGTAAAATATTTCCCCTTTACACCTCAAATCCATGTTGTAGTCTACATCAAATACATTCGCTGCGTGTGGAAGTAGGTCAGATGACCACCTTACACAGGCCATTATAGCTTCGTAGTCACAGTCATTTTCTCTTGGCTTTCATCATGATTTTACCTGCCCAGGCTAGGCTTTGTATTAGTTAAATTTATGCAGCTGTAGATTAATAAAGACAAGGATTTTCTGTGTTCTCAAAACGATGTAACCAAGAGAGACTGAGTGGAAAAAAACAAACAAACTTGTATGTCAAGATATCATGAGACAGTGCAAGTTTCAGGTGGTCAAAATGAACTTATTTTACAATCAGTTTCTCACCTGCATATATTGCATGAAACCTCTAAGGCTGAAACTAATGATTAGCCCTACAATGATGGTACCAGGAATTTCTGGGTGACTTCTGGCAACCATCTAGCCTTTTGGTTGGGGAGTCCACTGCATATAGTGGAACTTCCTGCTCGACTCGTCTTAGTGAGTCGTGACGCCTATAGCCGTACCTGTTTAGTTGTTTTTTCAGGACGGCTGTGGGTGTGCCTAGCTATAAGAGTTTTGCAACTGTGTTGATAATAATGATCATGAGGAAGAAAGGGACAAGCAGTCAAGTTGATTTTTTATGGGTGAAGGAATATAGTTGTAAAGAGATTAAAGATTTACTGCTACTTATTTCTTTACAAAAAGAAAAAAAAGAAAAACAACAACATTAGAATGTGTTGGGAATATATATTCTTTCAGTTTAGTGTTGGTAGACTTACACTTATTCATTGATTTTGTGCTATAACTTTCTTCTGTTGTATACCATCCTCAGTCAAGATGAATCCACAGATGAGAAGAATCAAATTGTTTATACAGGCCTCTGCATATGAAGGGAAAGCTTATGTTATAAAAATGAGTAACTCTTATACATTGGTAAAATCTAACAATGGTGTTATGTTTATAGATGCACCACTTTGTCTTTTCCTTATGGTGTGTTCTTTTCAAGTATAGTTAGCATAGTAGATGTTAGAATCAGGAATCCACATGTGTACAGTTGTGGAAAAGAGCTTTTGACAGACTCACGCTCTGTAGAGGCATTAGGCATCATTTTCTCAGTCTTTACTCCTTTTCCAAGCTGTACATATGCATCCATACCTCTTACATGTACATACATAATCATAGACAGTATGACCTGGCATAAGTGCATGGACAGCATTGATGCTTCTTTTGAATGCACTCTGAACCTGCGCTAATACATCTTCAGGAATAGCTCGGAGTCCTTGCTCTGGGAGTCTTATTGAGATAAACAAGCTGTAAAGATCAGGGTAACAAGCGAGCTGTGGACCCATTGGATAATAGAATAACGCAGTGTACACACCAGTTTCTTCTGCTTAGGTTGTTTATAAAGAAAGTCAAAAGGTTGTGTCTCTTTTTCATTTGAGAAAAAAAAGGAGATAAAAATGAAGTATCTCTGATTTTAAAATTTATCCTGGCAATAAAGGGGAGGCCTTGAATGGTGTAAA
>NC_051401.1:44532895-44535395 GCF_015228065.2 Penaeus monodon | reverse complement strand
AGAAAAGAAAAAGATGTGATACAAAATGACTCTTGCAGAGACGGGAAATACGAGCTGGAAGAAGGCGGATCAGGGACCGAAAGCCGGGGTTCAGCATCGTGTCGTCTGTGAACGATAAAGTCTCGAGATTTCTGCAGGTAACAGATAGAGTGTGTGTGTGTGTTTGTGTGTGTGTGTGTTTGTGTGTGTGTGTGTTTGTGTGTGTGTGGTGTTTGTGTGGGGTGTGTGTGTGTTGTTGTGTGTGTGTGTGGTTTGTGTGTGTGTGTTGTGTGGTGTGTTTGTGTGTGTGTGTGTTTGTGTGGTGTGTGTGTGTGTGTGTGTGTGTGTTTGTGGTGTGTTTGTGTGTGTGTGTGTTGTTGTGGTGTGTGTGTGTTGTGTGTGTGTGTGTTGTGTGTGGTGTGTGTTGTGTGTGTGTGTGGTGTGTGTGTGTGTGTGTGTGTTGTGTGTGTGTGTGTGTGTGTGTGTGTGTGTGTGTGTGTGTGTGTATGTGTGTGTGTGTGTGTGTGTGTGTGTGTGTGTGTGTGTGTGTGTGTGTGTGTACGTGTGCGTGTGCGTGTATGTATGTGTTTGTTTGTGTATTTGTTTTTGAACAATACTTGCCTTAGAGTATCCTATTGCTTAATTGTTTATTGAATATATTCAGGTAATGCTGTCTTCCATCTACCCATTCTATTTATGACCTCTTGAATAGAAGTATCCCCCCTAAAAAGACATCAGTGGAAACATGATGAATAGAGAAATAATGTCTGGAATAGGAGGCTGACCCAGCTGATTTCCCAGCCTGAGGTCAAAGGTCACCAGAACACGCAGGACTGACCTGGCATCTGCTGGACGGATATGTTTAGGCAGTGAGGGCATGCGTGTCCAAAGGGGCTTTCAGACCACTTGCGCTTCATAGAGATTTTGTTGGTTTGGGCTTTCATTTATACCCTGAAGCCAATTTTTTCACAGTGTGATGGTCATGTCATCTGGATCATAGGGGTTTTATGTGTATAGTTGGACAGTTGCACACAAGAGGTTAATTTTACAATATTTTATCACCTTTTGCTGCCTTTATCTGTTACTCTCAGTTATTGTCCAGGCATGCTTTGTCCTATTTGTTCTTTTTTTCTCTTTTTGTCTTTCTTTCTTTCTTTCTTTTCCCTTTCTTCTTTCTTCTTCTTCTTCCTCTTCTTCCTCTTTTTCTTCTTCTTCTTCTTCTTCTTCTTCTTCTTCTTCTTCTTCTTCTTCTTCTTTCTTCTTCTTCTTCCTCTTCCTCTTCTTCTTCTTCTTCTTCTTCTTCTTCTTCTTCTTCTTCTTCTTCTTCTTCTTCTTCTTCCTCTTCTTCTTCTTCCTCTTCTTCTTCTTCTTCTTCTTCTTGTTCTTCTTCTTCTTCTTCTTCTTCCTCTTCTTCTTCTTGATCTTCTTCTTCTTCTTCTTCTTCTTGATCTTCTTCTTCTTTGTCTTCATCTTCTTCTTGATCTTCTTCTTTGTCTTCATCTTCTTTGTTCCACACTTCTCATCCTCATTATTCTAGTTTTCTTCTTGCCCTTTTTTATTATTTATTTATTTATTTTCTTCCTCTTCATCACCATCCATATCTTCTTACTCCCCTACCAGTTTTCTTTCTTCTTTCCTTCATTCCTCACTCTATTTCCTCTCCCTTTTCTTCCTTCCATATTTTTTGTTTCCTATCGTTTTTTCTTCCACCCTCTTTCTTTCTCCTCTTCTCTTCCAAATACATCGACCTGAAACTTAATGCTCGTTCTCTCTTTCTTCTCCCCTCCCTTTCCCCCTCCACTACCTCCCCCTTACCACCTCCCTTTACTTCTTACCCAATGCCATTTACTCCCGTCCTCTATTCTTCATCCCCATTCATCCCCCACCCCAACCTCCTTCCCCTCTCCCCTCTCTTTTCTCTCCTTTCTCCTCTCCCCTCTCCCCTCTTCCCTCTCCCCACTCCCCTCTCCATTCTTCACGACACCCTGAACCCCTTTCTTTAATTTATACTCCCTCCCCCTCTCCCCACCCCCATGCCTCTTCTCACCTCTCCCTGCCCCCTTATGTCCCCTTCCCCATCTATCAACCCTGTACCTGTCCCCCTCTCCCCACCTACTTCCCACCCAATGTGATACCTCTTTCCCCTTTCCCCACCCAACCCCATACCCTTTGTCCCTTCTGCCTGCCCCAACCCCTCCCTCCTCTTTGCCTCATCTGTCACCCTCCGCTCCCCCAATATCCTACGTCCATCCTCTGTCCCGTTCCCCGCCGACCACCCCACTCAGGACCCCACCCAGTCGGAGCTCCGTCTGCGTCCCATGACGGACAAGGACCGCGACCAGCTCAATCACCTAGCTGATCTCTACTCCCTGACGGTGCGGGGCGGAGACAACCACTCAGCTCCCATACTCACCAAGACAAGGTGTGTGGTCCAGCATAGGAATAGGCCGGGGTAAATATTTTGCTTTTTCCTCACCTATGTTTTTTTATTCTTTCTTTCTTTTGATCTTCCACTGACCAT
>NC_051401.1:44525395-44527895 GCF_015228065.2 Penaeus monodon | reverse complement strand
AAACATGTTCTTTCAGTGTGTGACGAGTTGGCTTTGAATATATAGATTCACTTGTTATTGTGATGCAAGCCATTATTCAAGCAAACAACCAGTGTTAAGATTATACAATGAAAAAATCTAGTACATTTACTAGAAGAGACATTAGAGCTATTATTTACAGAAAATTGTGTATAAATTAACAAAATTAAACCTACTTCACCTGAGCAGCACTTCTACCTCCGGTGTGTCTCTCCAGTTAGCCAGTTTGTACTGTACATTTCAGCAGACTAGGCTGTTCTTTTTCTGTAAACTCAGCCCCAGGACTCTGCACTTTCATCCAGATGGCATTTTTCATCTTTACGCAGTTTTGCTGCTCATTATTGAGAGCCTTATACGTACCAATGTTTCATGCGCAAAACTTAATCCACCGAGATTTTAAGAATTCATCCCACTAGTACTTTTTGCATTATTTTTTTTACATTTCTGCTTGTATTTGAGACTTTCTGCATGCATGTGATGCATGTGGAAAGCAGTAAGTTCATACAGAAATGTAAGAGTTGACAGGGAAAGTGTGTTGGGGCCTTTAACTCACAGCCTAGGGATGACATGGGGTTGACATCAAGGCTGACTTGGTCTTGGCTCCAGGTGATATATCTTTCTGTTGCGGCCAACCTGGATGCAGCTCTGGGCGACGGGTCATTCCTCTCATGTTAAGATGCTGCATGCATTACATTTTATGCTGTTTGTAAGAACCCTCATGCCCACACCCCATGCATGGGACACTGCCTGATTGGCTATCATTTTGTATAAAAGGAAAATTTTTGCACATAAACCATTCACCTGCCATGATGCTCTCTTGCTGTTGATGTGAATCTGTAAGTAACCTTCACTTTTGTTAATGAGAACTGCCTCCTTGTGTTAACCACTCTCATTGTCTTTTGGCACTCTGCCGGTGCGACGTCTTGACGAATGGCACAAATAAGGGATACTGAAGATGTGGTGGCAGCAACTTTGATATATCGCTGCATAAAATCTCGTATTATGTAGAAATTAGATTTGTGAATATTATTATTATTATTAGGTTTTAATCCTTCAATAAAACCATATTCAGTCTTGCACACACACTGTAACTTAACTTGCCTTATTTATTGAAATGGACTCTACTACAGGCTTGCTTTAGCAACTAAGATGCATCTTATGCATTTCTGAATATGCCAAAAATTATAGAATAAATAAAGTCAGTTTTTGCATACAAGTAATTTTTAAAATTGCTGAACCTTGTGGCTGCATCTGAGAGAGGCCTCAGAGGCAAGCCCGTTGGCCTCGCACATTACCAGAGTAGAGGTCCAGTCATCCCCATATTCTCGTGGAGGCTGTGAGTTGAAGAACTAACAAAACTGAGTGAGGGACAAGTCTGCAAGGTCAGGTTAATGAATGAAATATGACAGCAGTATAGCTTAGTAAGCATACCATCATGCAGGGTTAGGACCAACGTGTGGAAAGAAAGTGTAGTGGCTAGAGGAGGAGGATGCTTGGCCTCAGTCATTCCCCAGGTGGTTGCAAGTGACTGGAATAGTTTGTTAACCGCTGGTCTAGACTATAATTATGTACATTTATTGGGTTTATTTATTTTGTTGTATTTGTGCTGCTGCCCTTTATTCATAAAATTTGTTTGTTTTAAAGGACTGCTTATTGATATCTGAAAGGTAGTTACAATGTAAGTGTGTGTGTGTGAACACTCAGATATCTAATAAATACTTTAATGTATATAGCTATTTTTTAAAAAGATTTATCAGTGTGCAATCTAAAGAATATCGTGTATGTATATGCATGTGCTGTGTTTAGTTACCCAGGCTTAGCTTAGCCGAAATTTCTCTTTCTTTGTTCATGACAATCAAAATATATTGATGATATGCTCAAGTGATGCTACAGAGAAGTCTTTTTGCAGCAAATCAGAGAAACCACTGTTGGAGAAAACTACAAGGAATATAGTATAACATGTACAAAAAGTGGCATGAGTTTATGCAGTTTCCATAGGTCCTTTGCATTGCAGTAAATGATAGTAAGGGAAAAACAAACAAACAGATATAAAATGTGTGAAATATTTGTATAAAGATACATAAAAAGTACCTTTAAAAGTGTGAATTGTGCTCCTTTAAAGAAAAAGGAACATTAACTTGATTTGCCTCAGAATGATCAGAATAACAGTCTTGCTTGTTTCACACCACAACCCCGGTAACAGAGCATGCTTTGTTTTTGTTCTTCCTGGAGACATTAGGGCAGTGAAGATAAAGCAAGAGAGACCCCTCCCCCTCCCCCTTCTGCCCTCACCCAGTCATCAGCAGCTGTTACATGAATGCATTTGTTCCCAGAAACACAATTACGAAGCAGAGGCTGGAGGTGGATAGCGAGGTGATGGCGTGCGAGGGAGCCTTTCCGGGGGGCTTACCGATACCCTTGAGCGACATGAAGAGACGCCGCCGCACCCCTCCCCCTCCCCCCAACAACCTGACAGAGGGCA
>NC_051401.1:44517028-44520295 GCF_015228065.2 Penaeus monodon | reverse complement strand
GGGGGGAAAAGGGGAGAGAGGGAGGGGGAGGAGGAGGGAGGAGAGAGAGGAGGGGAGAAGAGGAAGAGAGAGGGGAGGAGAGAGAAGAGAGGAGAGAGAAGAAAAAAAAAGGAAAAGGGGGAGGAGAGAGAGAAGAGAGAAGAGAGAAGAGAGAGAGGGGGAGAGAGAGAGCGAGAGAGAGAGCGAGAGCGAGAGCGAGAGCGAGAAAGAGAGAGAGAGAAGGGAAGGGGGGGTAGTGAGCAAGAGGAAGCGGGAACGGGCGAAAGAGTCAGATGCAGTTACACGCACATACAAAGAGCCTCTTTAGGAAGACCGCCTCGACAGCCCGGGGAGGGAGGGAGGAGGGGCGGAGGGGGGAGAGGGAGGGAGGGAGGGAGGGGGGAGAGGGAGGGAGGGAGGGGGAGGGGGGAGGCCCCAGTGCCGCTCGCGAGATCTTCATTATGTGTTTCGGTCTCGTGGTCGGTCTTTCGGCCTCTTTCTCTCTTTATTGCTTTCCTCATCCCTCTCTCCTTCTCTCTATCCTCCCTCTCCGTCTCTCCTCCCTTTCCCTCTCTCTCTCTCTCTCCTCCCTTTCCCTCTCTCTCTCTCTCTCCTCCCTTTCCCTCTCTCTCTCCGCCTCTCTCTCCGCCTCTCTCTCCGCCTCTCTCTCCGCCTCTCTCCCTGCCTCTCTCCCTGCCTCTCTCCCTGCCTCTCTCCCCCTCTATCTCTACCTCTCTCCCCCTCTATCTCCCCCTCTCTCCCCCTCTATCTCTACCTCTCTCCCCCTCCCTCCCTACTTCTCTCTCCTCCCTCCTCCTTCTCCCTCTTTTTCTTTTCCTTATATATAAAAAAATCCTTTTTTTTTCAAAATCGCGAAACACATCAACACCATAGACAGCACGCACGCAACACCATCACCACCAACAAAATTTATCTTATCGCAAACACATCACTATCACCTCATCAAAAAAACGTTTTTTTTTTCTTAGCTTTATCCCATTCTTATATGGGGTCGCCATGATCAGGTTCTGGCAGATATCTTTTACGGCCGGATGCCCTTCCTGACGCCAACCCTCTCTACTTACCCGGGCTTGGGACTGACTTGGGCTGGCTTGCCCGCCAGTGGCTAGGCAGGCAATCGAAGTGGAGTTCCTTGCCCAAGCTCACCATAAAAACACTATATCATCGCAATATATTCCTTGCATATCATCGCCATCAATAATAATTCATTACTTTACTGTCACCATGAGCACTGTTGCCATTACATCATGGCCATCATTATGATCTTCACCATCAATCCTCCCCCATCACCATCAATTATCATCATCCTTCCCTTCTCCCTCCTTTCTCCTCCCTCTTTTGCCTCTCCTTCCCTTCTCCTTCCTTCCCTTCTCCCCAACACCCTCTTGCCTCCCTCCTTTCTCCCTCTTTCCCTCCTCCCTCTTTCCCTTCTCCCCAACACCCTCTTGCCTCCCTCCTTTCTCCCTCTTTCCCTCCTCCCTCTTTCCCTTCTCCCCAACACCCTCTTACCTTCCTCCACCTTGTTGTCCATCAGCACGGGATTCCCTCGCCAGGTCTTGACCTCGCCCGCCGCATCGAACGTGACCTCCAGGTGACCTAGGTATTTCCCGAAGGCGTAAGCTTGTACCACCAGCACTTTCCTGCCCGAGGCCTGAGTCACGACGGTCGGGTACTGCCCCACGCTCGGCTCCGTCGAGGGGTCGTCGCCTCCTGCAGGCGGAAGGAGACGGGGTCAAGGGCGGCCGGGAAGGGGGGGGTCGTTGAGGAGGGTCGTAAGGAGTGTGGGAGGGAGGGAGGGAGGGAGGGAGGGAGGGAGGGAGGGAGGGAGGGAGGGAGGGAGGGAGGGAGGGAGGGAGGGAGGGAGGGAGGGAGGGTGAGTGGGTGGGTGGGTTTTGAGTGGGAGGCAGGGAAGGAGGGAGGGAGGGAGGGAGGGAGTGAGAAAGGGAGGGAGGAAGGGAGGGAAGGATTTATTTTTTTCTTTTCTCTCCTTTCCTCTCCCTTCCCCTTCCCTCTCCTCTTTTCTTCCCTCCCTTTCCTTTCCCTCTCCCTCATTCCCTTCTTCCCTGTCCCTCCACACGCACACACACACACATACACATACACATACACACACACATACACATACACACACACACATACACACACACGCACACACTCACATACACACACACGCACACACATACACGCGCACACACACACACACACAATCAGAAAGACACAAACAAGATGACGACGCAATTCGAGAGAGAACGAATGATAGGGAGAGACCTTCCCTTTCAGAACAATCAAATCTGAATACTCTAGTAGAAGGGAGGGAGGGAGGGAAGGGAGGGAGGGAGGGAGGGAGGGAGGGAGGGAGGGAGGGAGGGAGGGAGAGAGGGAGGGAGGGAGGGAGGGAGGGAGGGAGGGAGGGAGGGAGGGAGCGAGGGAGGGAGGGAGAGAGGGAGGGAGGGAGGGAGGGAGGGAGGGAGGGAGGGAGGGAGGGAAGGCTGGGAAGGAGGGGGGAGGGAGAAAGGGAGGAAGAGAGAGAGATGAATGAAGACAGACACAAAAATACACTAAAATTAAGCCATGTATAGGCAGCACACACAGAATGAGAGATAGAGAGAGAAAGAAACAGAAAAAGAAAAAGAAACAGATAGATAGATAGATAGATAGAGAGAGAGAGAGAGAGAGAGAGAGAGAGAGAGAGAGAGAGAGAGAGAGAGAGAGAGAGAGAGAGAGAGACAGAGAGAGAGGGAGAAGAAAGGAAAAGGAAAAGAGGAAATGAGGATAAAATAAGTAAGAGAAAAAAGACTAAAAAGAAAAAAAAAATAGAAAAAGGGATAAAGAGAGAGAGAGAGAGAGAGAGAGAGAGAGAGAGAGAGAGAGAGAGAGAGAGAGAGAGAGAGAGAGAGAGAGAGAGAGAGAGAGAGAGAGAGAGAGAAAGATTAATAAATGAATAAATAATTTAGTTAATTCCATATGATACAATGGTTATTCTTATGTTTTATGTAACAGGTTGTTTGTTTGCTTCAAAATTACCCCGTGTGTGCAAGGACGGTTGCCATCCACAGGCGGCGTGGGCTCTGAACGCAGGTCAGCAAGATTGCTAGACAAGAGAGAGAGGGGGGGGAGAGGGAGAGGGAGAGGGAGAGGGAGAGAGAGAGAGAGAGAGAGAGAGAGAGAGAGAGAGAGAGAGAGAGAGAGAGAGAGAGAGAGAGAGAGGGAGAGGGATTGTATAGTGACCTGTTCTCGTGATCTCTCGCCTCACATACCGGAAAAGCA
>NC_051401.1:44507028-44514528 GCF_015228065.2 Penaeus monodon | reverse complement strand
ATCTAATATATATATATATATTCATATGTATATATATTCATATATCTATATATTCTATAGATATATATTCATATATATATATATTCATATATATATATGCTATAATATTATATTATACTATCTTAATATAGTATTATATGAATATATATGAATACTATATATAGTATATATATAATATATAATATATATATATATGAATATATATATATATGAATATATAGTATATCGGAATATATATATATGAATATATATATATATATATATATATATATATATGAACTATATATATATAGTTTATTCATATATATATATATATACATGTATATATATATATACTATATATATAATATATATATATATTATATATATATATGAATATATATATATATATTATATAATATATATATGAATATAGTAGTATATATTATATATATATATAATATATACTATATAGATATTATATATAGATATATATAATATACATGTATATATAATATATATATATACATGATATATATATATATATATTATATATATATACATGTATATATATATATATAATATAATATATATATATATATATATATTCGATTATATATATACATGTATATATATATATATTATATATATATAATATATATATATATATATATATATACATGTATATATATATATATATATATAATAGTATATATATATATGAATAAATATATACATATATATGAATATAATATATATATACATATATATGAATTTATATACATATTTATATATATATATTAATATATTTATATATATACATACATTCATATATATACATATACATAACATACATATACATATACATACACACACATATAGAGGAGGTATCTAGATAATAATATATATATAATATATATAATAAAGAGATAGATATATCTATATATTATATATATATAATAATAGTTAGTATATATATATAAGATAGTAGAGATTATATATGATAATATTATATGTATATTAGATATATAAGCGTATATATATATATATTATAGTATTATAGATATATATATATACTAGATATATATAGTATATTAGATATATCATATATATATATTATATATTATATTATGATATAGAGATATATTATAAGATATATAGAGATATGAGATATATTTATAGATAGATAGATATATATATATATATATATTATATAATATTATATCTATATATATATATATATATATATATATATATATAATATATATATATATCTATAATAATTATAGATATATATATAATATTATATACTATATGATAGAGTATAGATATTATATGAATATATATATATATATAAATTATGATCTAATATATTTCATATAGATATATATAATATATATATATATAATAATATTATATATATAATATATATATTAATATATAGATTATATAATATATATATAGATATTAATATTGATATCTATATATATATATAATCATCTATATATAGATATTATAGTATATTATATTATCTATCTATCTATATATATATATATTTATTATATATATATATATTATATATATATAGTATAATAATATATTAATATATAATTATATTATTATATATATATATATATATATATATTAATATATATACTAGATAATATATATATAATATATATACATATATATACACACATATACACACATTTACACACACACACACACACACACACACACACACACACACACACACACACACACACACACACATATACACATTGCAATGGAGTAAAACGGCATCCTTACCGGTATAGAGGAAAGTGTTCGTATGGCCGCCCACGACTACGTCTACCTCTTCGACTTCCCTCGCCAGTTCCAAGTCCTTCTTGAATCCTGCGTGTCCTAAGGCTATAATGATGTCCACACCTTCCTCACTTTTCAGTCTCTGCGCCTCTTTCCTCACAGCTTGTACTTCATCGGTAATGATAATTTTTCCAGGATTGGCAATCATCTGAAAAGACAGCGAACGCTTTTGGCTCATTTTCCGAAAATGACAACCGGGTCTTCCCTGACGACATTTATATCACCAGAAAAAAGAACAGAAATGTGTAAAACAAGCACAAAAAAAACGCTTAAAATCGGACAATGAAAAACTCACGGCCGTCGCCGCCCATTTTTCGAAAAATCGACGGGAAAAAAAAACCAAAACCCATCGTCCCCCTGCGTAAAAAATCTAGGGATTACATAAGTCAAGATCCCTCGTGGTAATCGTACCCCAATGCGTCCTAAAACCATAAACCAACCTAACTTACATTGTGGGATTATACACTACGATTATATTCCCTAGCCAGGGGGCTACGCCCCCTGGACCCTATGTGTTAATATATGCGCCTAGCAAGGGGGCTACGCCCCCTGGACCCCCCCGTGGTATTGTATACGCCTAGCCAGGGGGCTACGCCCCCTGTACCTCCATGGTAAAACCACATACCCTTTTATATCGCTAACACCGAACCGTTTCTTCGCTTCCGGCTCATGGTCACAATGCTTGGTTCTAATCACTTTTTTTCGAATTTGCGGCACTGGGATGGTTCAAAGATCAGCTGTGATAGAAATGAATTTATAGTTGTACAGGATATCCACAAAAGGGCTTTAAAAATGACCCCGAGAATCGACGCAGCACTGGAAAAGAAACAATTTTTTCAACCGGCGTTGCTCGACGTATTGGCGCTGCTGGCTGTAAATTCCCTGGTGGCAAAACGCGCGAGGCCGCACACGGTTTATTGTATATACAGAATAGGCATAAATACTTAAACGAACACCGTAAAGAGAAACAATGAAAGAAAAGGACGCATACATAATCGAATTCGACGGAAAAACGGACGCTGATAAGACAAATATTCGTTCTCACGAGCACATAAGCCAAATACCAAGGACCACTTGGTGATGAGTTTCGCGTCACATTTGTTTTGATTCTCGCGAATGAAAAACATGGAAGGGACGTGAAAACGAAGGGTCGATCTCACTCTTGTCTGGCCTATATCGCACCTATTTTGATTTGCCACACTTTTGCCATTGATGAAAAGGGTCTTAGTTTTTTGTCAAGGTAACCACTCCATACACTCATTTTACTGTACTCTTGGTTGACATGCACGATAAATTTTCCGAAAAAAGTTTTTTTTTTAAATTCTTGTTCCTATTTTCATTGTTATTGTTATTACAGTTATTATTATATCCATTGCTGTGTACATGTAAAGAGAGAAAGAGAGAAAGAAAGAATGAGAAGGAGAGAAAGAGAGACAGAGAGAGAACAAGCGAGCGAGCGAGATGAGAGAAAGAGAGGGAAAGAGAGAGAGGAAAGAGTGTGGGAGAAAGGAGAGAGAGAAAAGATGGAGAATGAGAGAGAGAGAGAGGAAAAAAAAAGAGAGAGAGAGAGAGAGAGGAAAAGAGAGAGAGAGAGAGAGAGAGAAGGGAGGAGAGAGAGAGAGAGGAGAGAGAAAAGAAGAGCGAGAGAAAGAAAGAAAGAAAGACTGAGAGGATGAGAAAGAAAGAAAGAAAGAGAGAGAGAAAGAAAAGAACGAAAGAGAGAGAAAGAAAGGATAGGAAAGAGAGAGAAATAAAGAGAGGAGAGAGAGAGAGAAGGAGAGCGAGAGAGAGAGAGAGAGAGGGAGAGAGAGAGAGAGATAGAGATGAAGAAGAGAGACGGAGAGAGAGCGAGGAGATGAGAGAGAGAAAGAGAAAGAGAGAGAAAGAGAAAGAGAAAAGGAAAGAGAAGACAGGACACACACACCACACCACAACACACCCACACACCACACAAACAAACCACACCACCACACACACACACACCACACACACACACACCACACAGAGAGAGAGAGAGAGGAGAGAGAGAGAGAGAGGAGAAGTAGAATTACACACACACCATATATATAATAGATATATATATATAATATATATATATATATATAATATCATATATATATAATTATATGAGAGAGAATAAAGAGAGAGAGAGAAAAGGGGGAGGGGGGGAAGGAAAGAGATGGAGAGAGAGAGAGAGATGAGGAGGAGAGAAAGATGAGAGCTCGAGAGAAGAGAGAGAGAGATCTGAGATGAGAGAGGATGAGAGAGAGAAAAGAGCACATAATAAAACCAAAAATTATTTTATATATATAATATATATATATATATATATATATATATATATTTAATATATATAATTATATGAGAGAGATAAAGAGAGAGAGAGAGAGAGAGAGAGAGAGAGTGAGAGGTGAGGACGAGAGAGAGAGAGAGAGAGAGAGAAGAGGATAGAGAGAGAAGCGAGAGGAGCGAGAGAGAGAGAAAGAGACATTAATATATATATATATATAATATATATATATCTATATATAGATATATATATATATACTATAAGTATAATATATATATGAGAGAGAAAGAGAGAGAGAGAGAGAGAGATCTACAGATGAGAGAGAGGAGAGGAAGAGAGACGAAGAGAAGAGAGAGAGAGAATACGGAGAGAGAGAGAGAGACGAGAGAAGCCGTCTATTCGACACTACAGACCCACGACTATACCAGTAATTTAACCAGAGACTACAAATAAGTAATGAATCACAAACAGAAGAAAAACGCCCCCCGCCACCCCCACCCCCCAAAAAAAAGAAAAAAATAGATCAATCAATACATACACAAAATGAAAAAAGTCTTCTTTCTATAAAAAAAAGGAAAGGCGGACCGCACCCAAACAACTAACTTTCTCTGCCACTTAGAGGCTTGTTTTTGTGCCCTCGGCCATAGCATCTCGCCTCCCGTTGCAGAGCGAAAGAGCAGGTCGGAGAATGCAGAAGCTGGTATATGTATAGTGCAAGGTGGGTATGTGGGTAAGTGGGTGTGTAAGTGGGTGAGTGGGTGGGTGGGTATGTGGGTGGGTGGGGTTATGTGGGTGGGTGGAGTGGGTTATGTGGTTGGATGGGTGGGTGGTGTAGGGGGTGGGTGCGGTCAAGTGGGGAGGAATGGAGTGGGTGGGTGGCGTGGGTAGGTGGGGGGTAGGTGGAGTGAGTGGGGGGGGTCGTGGGTAGGTGGGTGGGTGGGTAGGTGGGTGGGTGGGTAGGTGGGTGGGTGGTGAGGTGGTAGGTTGTTGGGTAGGTGGGTAGGCCAGTGGGTAGGTGGTGGGTGGGTGGTAGGCGGGTGGTGGTGGTAGGTGGTAGTACAAGTGGGCGGGTGGGTGGGTGGAGTGGGTGGGTGGGTGGGGGGTGGGTGGGGTAGGTAGGGGAGGTCGGGTGGGATAGAGTGGTTAAGTGGAGTGGGTGTGTATGGGGTGGGTGGGTAGGTGGTTTAAGTGCGGGTGGGTGGATGGTAGGGATAGGTGTGGGTGGGGTAAAGTAGGTAGGTTGGCTACCCTCCTTCCACCCCCCCATTTGTGGATGGTGGGTAGGTGAGAGGTGTGGGTAGGTGGGGTAGGTGGGTAGGGATAGGTGGGTAGGTGGGTAGGTGGAGTGGTGTGGTGTGGGTGAGGTGGGTAGCGGGTAAGTGGGTGGGGGGTAGGGTTAAGGGGTGGGTGTGGTCGGGTAGCTGTTTTAAGTGGGTGGGTGGATGGATGGATGGATAGGTGTTTGGGTGGGTAAGTAGGTAGGTTTGGCTACCCTTCCCTCCCCACCCCCATTTCGTCTTAAGTCACTGTGATTATCGAGATGAAATGTCACTTTCTCTCTCGAGCTCCTCCAGGCGGGGGGTCTGTTCTCCTTTGCTTGCATTTTATCTCTGGTTTAGTCTGGCTTCTTCTGTCTTACTTTCTCTCTTTGGATAATCATTTCATTTCTCTCTTTCTCTTTCGTTTTCTATCTTTCATTTTCTCTAATTTACTCTTTCTCTCCTTCTTTTCTCTCTATCTTTCCCTTCCTCTCTCTCTCTCTCCCTTTCACTTTGTCACTCGTTCTTCCTTCCGCTTTCTAAAAAGATTCGTTTTTTTCACTAGCGCTACCCCCCCCCTCCCCCCGGGCACGTGGGGGACGCAACACAAAAAAGAGGCAACGCTTAAGTCAGCCAAACTCTCACTTGCTTCTCTGCAAACGCTCTTGTGTGAAATGAGTGTGCACTGTGTACCTGTGTGGCCGCCTGCGTGCTCCCAGACAACGAGGAGATTCGGTGTAAAGACCGTTTCAAACAACGTGGCTTTATAAGTATCGTTTTCATAAGGACGTAGTTATATCCTTGGTCTTTTAAAGGAACATTTTTCTTTTTTCTTTTTTTTTAGCACAATTATCAAAATCTAAAGTCGAAGTGTGCGTGGTGTAGAGCATCAGCGCTTAATAATAATGATAATAATAATAATAAAAAATCGGAGACTTTACGGTACACCTGTTGATAAATATATATTCTAGTGGGGGGGGGGGGGGCGAGTGCCAGGCATCAATGTGTGAATAGGTCTCTCGAAGTGCCCAGTCGTTCAAGAGTGGGCTTCGGTTGTTGGCATTACTCTGTCATGTTTGGGGCTTTCTCTTACTGTATCTTGGGAACCGCGTGAGGGGTACACTTCCATGCTCTCTTGTTCATATATATATATATATATATATATATATATATATATATATATATATATTTATATATTTATATATATATATATACATACATACATACATACATACATACATACATACATACATACATACACACACACACACACACACACACACACACACACACACACACACACACACACACACACACACACACACACACACACACACACGCACACACAAATACACTCATATATATATATATATACATATATATATATATATATATATATATATATATATATATATATATATATATATATATAAAGAGAGAGAGAAGAAAGAAGGAGAGATGCAAATGAAAACGAATGATTTACAATTTCCTGTCCCCCCGCCGCCCCCCCCCCCCTCGCGGCCGACCTGAATTGAGGTATTTTCCTGTTTACGTTTTTTTGGGGGGAATTTTATTAAAAGAAGGAAATAAATTCAAGTTTTTTTTTAAGTTTGATTACTTGTAGGAAATGTTATATGAATGTTTTTTTTTAATACCTTCATTGATAAGATACATTTTAGAATTATTAATGACATATCTAATCCCTGTAATTAGATTAGATTAATTTCTTTTAACATTATTAAAAATCATCACTAATTATATGCGCGCACATACAGTAGGTCAACAGAAGGAAATAGATAGACCCGAAGGGATTGGCAGACAGATAGATATATATAAACAGACAGACAGACAGACAATAAAACAGATAGATGGACACATACAAATAGACAGACAGATAGGCATATAGTTAGACAATCAAATAGACAAACGGACACAGACAAACAGACAGATAGACACAATAAAGCAGATAGACAAACAGACAGACAAAAGACAGACACAATAAAACAGACAGACAATAAAACAACAGACAAACAGACAGACAATAAAACAGACAGACAGACAATAAAACAGACAGACAAAAAGAAAAAAGACAAACAACAGACTAAA
>NC_051401.1:44468368-44470868 GCF_015228065.2 Penaeus monodon | reverse complement strand
GTATATACATATAGCTATATTCTTATCTATATTCATATCTATCTCTTCATCTATATCTATATCTATAAACATACAAACACACACATATACGAGATTACGAGACCAGTATTTGCCTGCCTGACCCAATGACCCAGCTGACTCTGTCTCTCACTCTCTCTCGCTTTTTCTCTTTTTCTCTCTCCTTCTTACGCCTCTTCTCTTTCTCTCTATCTGTCTCTTTCGACTTTTCTCTCTATCTCTCTTTTGCTTTTGCTTTTTCTCTCTATGTCTAAATCTGTCCCTCCCTCCCTCTATCTCCCCTTCCTTCTCTCTGTGAACTATATCCCTTCTTCCTTCCCCTCTCTCCTCTCCCCTGCGTCCTACTTTCATCCTTTCCCTTCTCCTCTTTTTCCTTCTTCCCCATCCTTCGATTTTCTCTCTTTCCCTCACTTCCCCTCTCTCTCCCTTTCCCTTTCCTCTCTCCCCTCTCCTCCTACTACCCCAACCCCCGCTTTCTTTTCCTTTTTCCGCCCCTTCCCTCCTACCCCATCCACTCCCTTCTCCTTCTCCTCTTCCCCATCCCTTCTCCCTCCCCCTCCTTCCTTGCCCTTTTCCCCTCCCTCTCTCCCTCCCCATCCACTCCATTCTCGTCCCCCTCCCCCCCCTAAATGTGGGCAGCAAAATTGTGACTGACCCCTATGATATTGCTGAATAATTCAATGTTAACTTCACAGCCATGGAATGAATCATGCTATAAAATGAATTAGCCTTAGTAATGATAACTTTGAAGCCTTTTTGAGGCATCCAGTAAATGATAGGATGATCCTCCTTCCTGTCACGGTTCAGGAAGCGATGGACACAGAAGACACTTCTGCAGATCATGATGTACCCTTCAACATAATAAAAAAGATTGCAACACAAACAGTCCATGTGGTAGTTGATATATTCAGTGCTTCTCTCCAAATCGGGATATCCCTTAATATACTAAAGACTGCCAAAGTCACCCATTTTTAAAGCAGGGGATAAAAGCACATAAAAAAACTACCGCTCCATTTCCATGCCATCAACACTACCTAAACTACTCGAGAAACTGGCCCTGAGACGCTTAGCAGAACACGGCAAACACAATATTCCTTCATAACACCTTCCCAATTAGGCTTCGTCGATGGAAAGGCCGCCCAGTCTGCTCTCGTAGCTTTTACCAGCTAGTACTGCAGTCATTCGATAAGGTATTTTCTTACTTTAGCAAAGCTAAAGTAAGAAAATACCTTATCAAACAGATTTATTAGTCGTTAGTATATCCTCATCTTCCCTATCATAACGAGTCCCCAAGAATCGCCTGTTTATGACTCAGAAGAAAATCGTAAGATGCATTGCGCGCTTGCACAGGTATGGCCACGCAACGCAGCTTTCAGAGAATTAAATACAATAGAATTCTATGAACTCAATGGTTACTGCTCTTCTACATACGTGTTTTTTTTATATATAACACAATATTTACATACCGCAGCAGTAGTCACTATACTTTAAGAAATGCTACCTTTTTCCAAATCAGTCAAAAACACTCAAAAAGTTTTCAAAAGGGCTCTGAAGCATGCTTTGTAGTCAGATATAACGACAGCTATATTGAGTAAAATAATCTGTATCTTTAATATTGACAACCAGTCGTATTCCTGTACTTAATTCTATATTATCATGCCATTATCATATTCACTCTGTATGCCGTTTATCCCATGCTGTGTTATTGTTCTTGTGCTTACATATGTTGCATATATTTTATTTTACTTATTTCAGACAGTTCTCTCTGTTGTAAAACAAATGTATTGTCTATATTGTTTCCTATTCTATATTTACTAACTAATATGATTAACTCAAGCCAGATTTCTGTCTATACTTTGTTACATGACAGCCCTTTCAGGAGAGTTCCGCGCTCAAAAGGTTGAGCCACGATGCTCGACTGTCGAATGGACCCCTTTCCCCTTCCCTCCCCCCTCCCTCCCTCCCTCTCTCTCCCTCTCTCCCCATCTACTCCCTTCTCCTCCTCCCCCCAATTCTCCCCCCCCCCCGAGTAGGGATATGGGGGGGGGGGTGTTATTTCGTTCCTTTGTGTTCCTTGTCCTTGTTTCTTTGTTTTCCTTGTCGGGTACGCGGTCAACGTGGCGCGTGTCCAACTTAACATGCGTATGTGTTTAAGCAAGTCGAACTCAGGAGTTACTTTTCAATTTTTAAATCTCATTCTCCCTCTTCCTTTGTCCTGTCATCTCCCCGTCACTCGCTTCTGTTTGCCTATCACTCTATCTGTCCGTCTGTCTCTCTTTCTCCTTCTCTGTCTCTGTCTGTCTGTCTGTCCGTCTCTCTCACTCTCTCTCTCCTCTCTCTCTCTCTATCTGCCTGACTGACTGTTTGTCTGTCTGTCTGTCTCCCTCTCTCTTTCTACTTACCTATCTATCTATATCTGTCTATCTATCTATATGTGAGTGTCTGTCTTCTTTTTCATCATCTATCTTTATTTTATGCTTTT
>NC_051401.1:44466545-44468268 GCF_015228065.2 Penaeus monodon | reverse complement strand
TTTAAATTATATATATATATATATTATTAAATATATGCAATTTAATATATATATATTATATATATTTTATAAAATATATTATATATTGCATATATATACATTATATATATATATATAATATATATATATATATATATATATTATTATATATATATATATATGGATATCATATCCTCACGACAGGTCTCGTCGAGCTGCCCAAGCCATGACCTCCTGGGTCGTCCCACAGGCCTCCTCCACCCAGGGTTGTCTCGCAGAGAGACAACCTGATGGGCAGGGTCATCCACAGGGAAACAAGCTAGGTGCCCATATAGCCTGGATTATGCAAGTAACAGGTCCCATGCCAGTCTCACGGAGTAACCGTCAGTTGGACACGTGGTCCTGCCAACTATACCCCATGATCCGGTGAAGAGACTTGTTACAAAAGGCATCAAGACGAGACTACAAAGCATTAGATAACGTCTAGGCTTCGTTTCCATAGAGCAAAACTGGCAGTATCAAGGCCTTGATGACACATAGACTGGTCCTTCTACATAAGTACCGACATTTCCAAATGCTCTTGTTGGTCGAGTTCATGGTTCATGTCAGACCAATCCGTCTACTGACATCTTGGTCTGACAATCCAGAGACATGGACTGCGCTAACAAGGTATGCAAAGCTCTCTGTGACTTCAATGTCCTCAATGCAAGGATGGGTCGACTGAACGGATTCCCCTATCACGCCCCCAAAGTCCTGAATATTGGTCTTGGTCCAAGAGACCGCTAAGCCCAAGGGCTTCGCCTCATTGCTAAATGCATCAGTCTATGCAGGTGTTGAAAAGTGTCGGTGCAAGGACACAGCCTTGCCTCACTCATGAATTAACTGGGAAGAAGTTCGACAAGCCCTAACTACACTTTGCAGCACTTTCAATACCGTTTATAGGCTTGTTATTAGGCCAATAATCCATGCTGGAATTCCCCTTAGTCTCAGGATATCCCTTAACGACTGTCGATGCACCAAGTCAAACTCCTACTTGAGGTCGATGTAGGCAACAAGCAACCCACGACCGAACTCGCGACAGTGTTCCACAATTACTCACAAGCGCTAGCATCCAGTCTATCGTGGGCTTGCCAGGAGAGAATCCAGACTGCTCCGGTTTCTGATGGCTTATTAGGTGGTCGCAGATCCGTTTCAGAAGAATATGGGCGAAAACCTTGCCTGGTATACCGGGCAGATGTAATGCCACGGTAGTTGCTACAGTCCCAACGATCCCCTTTCCCCTCCAGAGAGGGATGACGACGCCCCTCAATAGGTCGGGAGGAATGGAACCAGACATATGCTTATGGTTTTCCCACTCTTCAGCTTAGAAATCTCCATCCTAATCTCAGTTAGGGTAGGAGGTTCCTCACTGATGGGTAAGTCCGGCACGAGTATTGTAATACCATGCATCCAAGCTAACTGTTGGAGGGTCTACCTGCTCAGAATATTCTGCCCAACATTCACGAACCCCATCATGATCTGAGATGATCTGTCCATCCACTGAGCAGACTGCAGCCATCAGCCATCTCAGGATGTGGTAGGCAGGCATTTACCTAGAAATAGCCTTCAACCTCTTTAGCAAGATTCCTGATTAACTGTCCCTTGTCCCTTCTCAGCAGTGTCCGAACCCAACGCACCAAGGAACGGCGCAAGTCTTGATTGCCATTCAGCCGAGCCATGGGACACATTTCAGTGACCTCCAGTA
>NC_051401.1:44451545-44461545 GCF_015228065.2 Penaeus monodon | reverse complement strand
GGAATCTCCATCTGATGTTATGTCGCTCGTCACCCTCACTCTTCCTCACGAATCATGAGACCCTTGCTGAAGAGACGGCGTTGCTATGTAGATAGATTTGTAAAGTTTGTGTCCGCGTGTACTGATAGATAGATAGATAGGTAGATATGTAATGTTTGTGTTCATGCGTTTAGATAGATAGATAGGTAGATATGTAATGTTTATGTTCATGTGTATTGGTAGATAGATAGATAGATGTAATGTTTGTGTTCATGCGTTTAGATAGATAGATATGTAATGTTTGTGTTCATGTGTATAGATGGATAGATAGATAGATAGATATGTATTTATGTAATATATGTGTTCATGCCTGTGTGTGTTCGCATGTTTTGCTTATCATCTTTGCGACTGCTCTCTGTGTGCTGTCCTTATTACAAAATATGTTCGATTGATTTCAGCTTCTCTGTTACTTCTGCAGCCATGATAATTATAATCTTGTTTTTATATTTGTTATTTTTTGTTAATGCGGATTTAAGTATCCAGTGAAGTTTCGCTGTCGAAATCTTCATAAGTAAGACAGACGGTAGAAAGTGAGGGTGGATAATGAGGTGGGAAACTGGCGCGTGAATGAGGGCGCTTTCGTCTGTCGCTGTTTCTCTTTCAATCTCTCCTTGCCTCTCCGTTTTTCCTTCTTTCACTGCCTTTCTGTATCATTCCCTCACTCTCTGTCTATCTGTCTCTGTCTCTCTCTCTCTATCTATCTATCTATCTATCTATCTATCTATCTATCTATCTACCTATCTATCTATCTATCTATCTCTCTCTCTCCCTCCCTCCCTCGCTTTCGTCTGTCACGGCTGGGAACAGAGGCAGGTGGCTGGTGCCTTTGTACACATCTGTTTTGAGTATTTACTCTCAGTCTGTTTCTCTTTCAATCTCTCTTTGTTTCTCTGTTTCTCTTTCTTTCCCTCTCTCTCTCTCTCTCTCTCTCTCTCTCTCTCTCTCTCTCTCTCTCTCTCTCTCTCTCTCTCTCCTCTCTCTCTCTCTCTCTCTCTCTCTCTCCTCTCTCTCTCTCTCTCTCTCTCTCTCTCTCTCTCTCTCTCTCTCTCTCTCTCTCTCTCTCTCTCTCTCTCTCTCTCTCTCTCTCTCTCTCTCTCCTTGGGTATTCCTCGTCACGCCATGGCCGTTATTAGCTATATGCATCTGTGTATGTGGACTTTTTTCCTTTTTCATGTGTGCAATTAGGTGTTTGTGTGAGTGCGTGTGTGAATTTCAACGTATGTGCGTTTGTGCATGCGTAATTACACATTACTTAAGAATAAAACACAAGTATTTGTAAAATTGCCTTTCTGCAGGTCGGTCTATGTCGTTTTTAATCACCAGTATTTTATTTAGTGTCCATTTCATGTCGACTTTGTTCATTCACCTTGTTACTAACATAGTTGCATTGATATCATCTGGTGCAATGGTTGACACGAGTATTGTTTTTACTATCCTATTTTTTTATAATTGTTAGTCATATTTTCGTTACCGTTTAAGCGTTGTTGATAAAAATGTTTCTCGCTAGTGTCGTGGCCACGTAAATGTTTAGAAGTTGAAAGAAATAATTAGAGACCATGCTGATTGCAATATTGCAGTTGATTATTGCCAACTCAAAAGGTGTGCGTAGTCTCTTTGATATTGCATTTAAGGTTGTGAGTTTAACGTTCCCATCTGGTAACTGTGTCGTCCACGAAAAGTTGAATGAATTAAGCCACGATTTCTTGCAGTTTGTGTTGCCATCTCAGTGATGCTTCACTTTCCTCTTCGATTCAGGTTATTTTGTGTAAAGTACTGTTTGTAAAGTATTTAAATCAGTTTGCAGAGCCTCATGCGCAATTACAGGTTTTAAGAGGAAGCTTAGTTGAGAGATGAAAGGTTCTCATTCCATAAAAAAGGAAAAAAAAAAGAGCATCTTTCTGTCGACATATGGCAACCCCTCCGGTGACGTCATCACGCGGGCTCTCGCTGAGTGCCAGTCACGCCTGTCATAAGGCTTGTGACCTTGTTGCCCGCCAGACCTCTTACATTCACTCTCCCTGAGCGAGAGGTGAATGTAGAGGGGGTGGGGGGAGAGGGGATGAGGGGGAGGTAGGGGTCGAGTTGAGAGGAAAAAATACCAAACGATAATTTCTACAAAAATGATTCTATTTTGTCGCCTTAAGAATTACTTGTATAAATAAATAATGATAGGACAATATGTACATAGATTCGTATAAATAATGCTTATATACAAAACTAATCTCGATGTGAAAAAAATAAGTTAAAAAACTTGTCATAGAGAGAAAGTGAAATGTAAATCCACCCTAACCAGGTCCCAACACCGGGCTGTACAGTATGTACAAGGAAGAAGCAAGCCTATGTGCACACACCCTAAAGGAGGTTCTCATTCGGGAGTGAAAAAATACAGGAATCGTTTTACATCAAAATACCCAAGTCCGAAGAGAGGGACGAAGATAAGCGAGAGTATACAAAAGTGCACTCGTGAGAGTCTAAAGGCACGTAATTCGAGAGGATTACACATTAGATGCCCTAGGTTAATCGCGTGCACACGACGTAAGGCTAGTGTGCACATGTCCGCTGATATGCGCGAGTGTGCGGACATGTGCTGGAGAGAATGAGGCCCTCGGCCGGGCCTTGGCGTCCGGCCGAGGGGGGAGGGGGGGCGCGGCCCCCATCACAAGACAATGCCCAGGTGAGAGCACGGAGATTAGCTGCTTTCCTCCACGATGCTGGCACGGCGTCTGGCGAAGCCCCGGGAGCCGTCGGGGCCCTTCGGGAAGCGGAGCACGCCCTCGGGCAGGGGCAGCGAGCCTTGGGACACGCGCTCGGGGCGGACGAAGGTGGCCGGGCGGGCGCTGCCGACGGGCGCGGCGGCGGAGGCGGCGGAGGCGGCGGCGGCGGCGAGGAGGTGGCGCTGGACCCACGACATGGGCGGCGACCCCGTCGGGAACTCCGTGCAGGACTTGCTCTTCGGGCGATTCCTGCGCGCTTCCACCACCGCCGACAGTTCGCGTAGGTTGGGACTCTGCGTCTGCGGCAGAGACACGCACTTGCGGCGCGGCTGCCGCATGTGCTGTGTCGGCTCCGCGTCCGAGCCGCTGCCGCTGGTGCTGTTCTTGCGGCCTTTGCCCTGCACGATGCTGTTCTTGCGGCTGGCGGGCCCCTTGGACGGCTGGCTGCCGGCCGTGCTGTTCTTGCGGCTGTTGGGCTGCGAGCCCTTCGTCGGCGCCGGCTGCTTCTCCTCCTTCTTCTTGGCCTCGGGCAGGATGGGCACCACCCTCATGCCGTCCTCGTTGCTGAGCTCCAGCGCGGCCTTGGCGGCCTCGGGCGCCTCGAACTCCACCCACGCACAGTTGGCCTCGCCCAGCTGCGGGTGCTTCGCCGACAGCGCCTTCAGGTCCTGCGGCACGGCGGTGCCGGCGCGCAGCACGCGGATGAAGGCGATGTCGCCGCAGGCGCCGAACAGCTCGGACACGGACTGGATGCTGGGCTTGTCGAGCAGCAGGCCGAGGGCCAGCACGGCGCACGTGGCGGGCACGTCCTCGAAGTCGGGCAGCGGCTCCGTGCGGCGGATCTTGGAGCCGGCATCGTTGATCTGGATCCTGGCGGACAGCTTGGCGAGCGAGTGGGCGACCACGCGCCAGTCCTTCGTCAGCTGCTTCACCTTCTTGAAGGACGACACCAGCTTGAGGGACACGTAGCCCTCCTTGTTGCGGCGGATGTGCTTGAGCAGGAACTTGTCCTTGGACACGCTGGCGTCGCTGAAGTAGAACTCGACCTGCGCCACGATGCGCGCCATCAGGTCGTCGTCGGGCACCACCATGTCGGGCTCGCGCTCCGCCTCGATGCCCGAGTCGCGTCCGCCCTCCTCGCTGCCGTCAGACACCACGCTGGCCGACCGCTCCGACCGCGGCTCCAGCTCCGACGCGTCGGGGCCCTCCAGGTTGGCCTCGTCGGCCTGGATGCCCTCTTCCTCCAGACTGCCCACGCTCTCGCACGAATCCTGCCGCTCCAGCTTGGCGGCCAGCTCCGGCGGGAGGCTCACCTGCGGCGGGAGGCGCGCGTGGACACGGCCGGACGCAGGCAGCTCGGCCGGCGCCTCCACGGGCTCGGCGGCCTCGCTCACTTCGGGTAACGCCGTCAGCTCCAGCGGCGACGGGGCTTGCTCTTGCGGTGGCACCATCGCGAGGCACTCCTCTGGCACCGGCGCCATGACGACAATCACAGTTAAAATATCACAGAACTTTTGTTACGTAATCACTGGTCGTGGAAGGCTTTGGGTCTGGAGTGAGGAGACAAAAGATGGTCAGGGCCTGCAGACACACAGTCTAGAAAACCCTGTTTACAGTCCGTCCGCGTGTGTGCACACTACCGGATGCAGGTCTGGCAGCTGCGGCTCGGCTCTCTCAACTGACTTGCCTCCCGCGCCCTCGCGCCTCTTATACTTTCACTCGGTGACGTCACGCAGGGGGAGAGGGGCGGGGCCAGACGCTGACGCAACGCCCAATACATTATTTCTATTTCCATCGCTATTCTTAGAGTTTCCCGTGCTTGCAGTCGTCGTCGCCAAAGGGGGGGAGGGGAGGCGGAAAAACAGATCGGAGGAACTGTGACGCATTTCCCCATTTCCGATTTTCGATTTCCCGGGTTTTCCTCCGAAGAGTCATTCGCTTGCTCTTATCGACGTGGGAGGAGCTGAGCGCATGATTGGGGCCGGGGGGGGGGGGTCAGGAGGGGGAAGGGGGAGGCAGATTATAGAGAGGGGAGGAGGGGGGGAGGATGAGAGGAGAGAGTATGGGGAAGGGAAGAAGGGGGAGGGCAATGTTAAGGGCAACACGGGGACACGTACGACTACCTGTAATCTTGACTCACTGTCACTTTCCACCTACACGACGCCACGCCACGACACGCAGCGCCACGCCACGTCATGCTACGCCACGCTACTCCGTCTCCACGCCACTCCGTCGCCAAGCCACGCCATGTCACGCCACTCCGTCGCCACGCCACTCCGTCGCCAAGCCACGCCATGCCATGCCACTTCGTCGCCAAGCACGCCACGCCACGCCACTCGTCACCACACACACGCCACGCCACGCCAAGCCACGCCACTCATCAACACACCACACGCCAAGCGACGCCACTCATCAACACACCACACGCCAAGCCACGCCACTCTTTACCCCGCCACCCTTGCCTTGCGCGCCTACTCCCGCCGTGCCCTCGACCGCGTGGATGACAAAAACATCGCGAAAACGTAGATTCCCGAAATAGGGTCAAAGACAAGCGCAGGCGACCAGTGCCTTCGAAAGCAGGTCGCTCAATGTGTTTATGCAACAGAGCATCAGCTGGCAACACTGATGTCCGCATAATTAAGAAATCGATTTGAAAAGAAAGGAAAGGGAGAGAAAATTAAAAAGAGAAAGACAGAGAGAGAGAGCGAGAGAGAGGAGGGAGTAAAGAAGAGAAGAGAGAGAGAGAGAGAGAGAGAGAGAGAGAGAGAGAGAGAGAGAGAGAGAGAGAGAGAGAGAGAGAGAGAGAGAGAGAGAGAGAGAGAAGAGAGAGAGAGAGATAGAGAGAGAGAGAGAGAGAGATAGATAGAGAGAGAGAGAGATAGATAGATAGATAGATAGAGAGAGAGAGAGAGAAGAGAGAGAGCAAGGAAGAGAGAAGAGAGAGAGCAAGAAAGGAAGAGAGAGAGCAAGGAAGAGAGAAGAGAGAGGCGCACACACACACCTATGCTTCTCGCGCAGTGCCAGTGCCAAAGCCGTGATGCGTAGGACCTAGTTCCCTTCCTCCCCCTTCCCCCCTTCCCTCTCCCCTCTCCTTCCCGTCTCCTGTTTCCCCTCTCCCTCTCCCCCTCCCCTTTCGTCCACTCTCCCCCTTTCCCTTCCTCCGCCCCCCCCCTTTTACCCAACCACGTGGCACTGGTTTGTTATTAAGAACAATTGAAAAATCCTGAACACTGAGAACAGGGGGTGGGGGTGTGGGTGGGGGGCGGCAAGGCGAGGACAAGAGAACTCGGAAAGAGGAAGAGGGGAGGGAAGAGTAGAAAGGAGAGGAGGAAAGGAAGGTAGGAAGAGGGAAACAGAGGGAATGCGAAGGAAAGAGAGAGAGGAGGGGGGGGGGTGAGGAGAGAGAGAGAGAGAGAGAGAGAGAGAGAGAGAGAGAGAGAGAGAGAGAGAGAGAGAGAGAGAGAGAGAGAGACGCAGATAACAAGGATAAGACAAAGAAAAACAAAATCAACAAAACAAAGAGAGAGAGTAGTCCGCATCACATTTAAAAAAAAATAACAATAATAATAATACCGAATTGAAAAAAAATAACACAAAGAAAGAGAAAAACAAACTAAAAAAGAGAGAGAGAAAAGGAAAACCTCAGTGAAAATATTTTCTAGGTTACTGGGTGGAAGGAGCGGAGAAGCCAAAAGAACGTCGGGATGCGCTAGAAGCGGCGCCGGGCGTTCGGCTAGCGCGCCGCGAATCCGCAATTCACGTCCGCTTTTGGAGCCGTTCGTGTAAGCGCCGATGACGTAGCAGAGGAAGGAAGAAGAAGAGGAAGAGGAGGAGGAGGAAGAAGAGGAGGAGGAAGATGAGGAGGAGGAAGAAGAAGAGGGGGAGGAGGAAGATGAGGAGGAAGAAGAAGGGGGAGGAAGAGGGGGGGAGGAGGAGGTAGAGGAAGAAGAAGAAGAAAAAGAAGATGAAGATGAAGAAGATGATGGCGATGATAGGGAGGATGCTGATGATAAAGGAGAAAAAGAAGAAGACCTAGAGAAGAAGGAAGAAGGAAGAGAAAAGGAAGAAAATGGATAAGAGGCAAAAGAAATAAAGAGAGTGAAGAAGACAAAGATAAAGAAAAACAAGATAAAGAAGGAGGCAGAGGAGAAAAAATGACAGCAGTAATGATTAGAATAATGAGAAAGTGAAAATGTCAAGGACAAAAAAATAATAATAATAAAAAAAGAAAAAAAAAAAAAATTGTCAGTGGCCATAAGCAAGTTAATTATAATCAAACACAATATTACTTTTTCTTCTACTAATACTGCTACTACTACTAATACTAATACTATTACTACTATTATTACTACTAATAATACTAATAATGATGATGATGATAATGATTATAATGATAATATCAATAATGAAACCAATGATAATGATGATAGTAATCATAATAATGATAATGATAATGATAACATAATAATATTAATAACGATAATACTGATAATGATAAGAATGATGATGATGATGATGATGATGATGATGATGATGATGATAATAATAATAATAATAATAATAATAATAATAATAATAATAATAATAACAATGACAATAATAATGACAATAATAATAATAATAATAATAATAATAATAATAATAATAATAATAATAATAACAATAATAATAATAATAATAATAATAATAATAACTTGTACGAACATCTAGATTACAGATCACTGTTACCTGAAGAGCAGAAAGGGTGTAGGAGAAAAAGCAAGAGGCACGCATGACTTGCTATGTATTGATAGAATGGTACAAAGGGAGGTTAAGCAAAGGAAGAAGGGGCTTGCGAAGGGTGGAGGGATTACGGCAAAGCGTACTCCGTGGTCCCCCTTTCATGGATTCTGGAGTGCCTGAGAGATGCGGGGTTAATGGGCAGATCAGACAGTCTCTTGAGGAAAGTATGGAAACCTGGCGAATAGAACTAACTTGTGGAGAACAAATGCTCGGAGAAGTAAAGAGCAAGAGCGGAATCTTCCAAGGGGATACGTTATCTCCTTTGCTGTTTGTAATTGCGTTGATTCCCTTGACCCACATATGGAGGAAGTCAAAGGCAGGATACGAATTGTCTTAGAGCGGAGAGAAGGTTCACCATCTTTTATTTATGGATGGCGTAAAGCTGTATGCGAAGAATGAAAAACCACTGGACTCCTTAATTCAGCCAGTTCGGATTTTCAGCATAGATTTTGGAATGGAGTTTGGAATAGAAAAGTGTGCCATGCTAGCGTTGAAAAGAGGAAAGGTAGTTATGTCAAATGGGATTAAGTTACCAGACGAGTCTGTGATTAAGTCAGCAAAGTATGAAGAAAACTACAAATATTTGGGAATAATTCAAGCTGATCAGATAAGACACCAGGAAATGGAAGATAAAGTTACGAAAGACTACAAGAGAAGAGTACGGGGAATTCTGGAAACGAAGCAGAATGGAGGGAATCTCATAAAATGCAACGTCGATAGGTTATATTTACCACGGAAAGATGGGGAAAGAGGACTTTTAGGAGTAGGGGACAGTCAATATAGCAAAAATTTCAACAGCACAGAAAAGCTAATAAGTCCACTTAGAATCATGGAAGACGGTGAAATAATCGAGTCGGAAACTAATCTGCAGAAAAGCAAGAAAACTGGAAAGAAAAGCCACTGCACGGACGATTTCTAAGGCAAACTGATGGCATCGCTGGTGAGGACAGGTGGCTTTGGCTACACCGGGGAAACGTGAAGAGGGAAACAGAATCTTTCATCCTTGCAGCACAGGAACAAGCAGTCCGTACAAATGTGAACAAAGCGAAGATTGATGACTCAGAAGCAAAGTAAATGTAGAATGTGCGGAGAAAGGAACGAGACAGTGAACCACCTAATAAGTGAGTGTAGTGAGATGGCACAGAGAGAGTACAAGAGAAGGCACGAACGGGTTGGTAGGAAGGTGCACTGGGATTTTGGTAAAAAGTATGGCATCGAAGTGAATGATAAATGGTATCTTCACAGACCATGTTATCCGAGCAAGGCGTCCAAATATGATAGTCATTGATAAGAAGGCCAACAAGGCTCAAGTAATAGACTTTGCTATCCCATATGGCAGCAGGGTGAACAGTAAAGAGATGGAGAAGATTGAGAAGTACCAAGATCTCGTGCAAGAACTGAAGAAGCTGTGGGACATGAAGATAGTGGTCATTCCTATAGTATTATGGGCATTTGGAAATACCACCAAAGACGCTGCAGAAGAGAACGATGGACATTGGCATTGAGACCAGAATTGAAAACTGTCATTTTGCATAGAGCAAGGATCATTAGAGAGGTACTTGAGGTTTGAGCAGTCTTGTTGACATCAAACCCCAAGAAAAATAAATCATCCATTGACTAGAACAAAGTGCGTTACCCTATAACACCACCACCACCACCAACAACAACAACAACAATAATAATAATAATAATAGTAATAATAATAATAACAATAATAATAATAATAAAAGTAATAATAATAATGATAGAGATAATGATAATGATAATAATTATAATGATAATAATAATAATAATGATAATAATAATAATAATAATTATAATAGTAATAATAATAGTAATACTAATACTAATACTAATACTAACAATAAAACAATAATAATAATGATGATAATAAGGGTAGTAATAATAATCATGATAATAATAATAACATTCATAATGATATTGATAATAGTAGTATTAGTAATACCGATATCAGTAGCAATAATAATGATAATCATTCAAAAAATGATAATGGTAAAGAGAGAGAGAGAGAGAAAGAGAGTGTGTGTGTGTGTGAGAGAGAGAGAGAGAGAGAGAGAGAGAGAGAGAGAGAGAGAGATTGAGATTGAGAGAGAGAGAGAGGGAGGGAGGGAGGTGAGAGAGAGAGAAACAGACAGTCAGACAGACAGACAGAGACAAAGAAACAGACACACACAAACGCACAGAAGGAAAAATGGGACGACAGGAAGAAAGAGGAAAAGATACAAGTTAATTTTGTGCGACTCAATGACACAAATATCTGTTTATCGAATTCTGTGTTTGTACGTGACTGAGTGCGTGTAGTGACTGTGTGCGTTTTTGTGTTAACTTTGTGTGTATATATTTTATAACGTGTTTTGGGTGTTTGTGTGGATGTAACTTGTTTGTGACTGTGGATGTGTATATATATTCATCATGTGTTTCTGTGGTATATTTAGGTGTGTAAA
>NC_051401.1:44446694-44451445 GCF_015228065.2 Penaeus monodon | reverse complement strand
AAAAGGTCATGAATCCAGCCCGGGCGCTGATGGAGGCCAGTGCATTCCCGTGCCATTGTCAATGCATTCTAATTGCCATCATCAGGAAGGTAAATTGGATGAGAAGAAAAAGAAGGACGGTGATAGTCTAATGATATGAATGTACAATTACAGTTTAGGAGAAATATTCAAACGTTAAACAACAGTATTGATGAATTGCATTTTCGTAATTACAGTTTTTAAGTACTTCTGAAAATCATTCCACATAAAAGGAGAAAATACCATAATAATCACGGTAATAATGATCATGGAAATAATGTTCATTATAAGTGTAATAGCTCAAGTCAGTGCCGGGTAAATAGAGATGGTGACTCGATAAAAAAAACACCAGGCGGAGGGCAATGGCAAACCACCGCCCTAAATTGCTATGAAAAATCATGGAAGCCCATGATCGTCAAGGCCGCGGTGGCCGAATGGTTAGAGCGTCGGACTCAAGACTGTCACTACGGCAATCTAAATTTCGAGGGTTCGAGTCACGACCGCAGCGTTTTTCCCCTTGGGCAAGAAACTTCGCCTTGATTTCCTACCTAGCCACTGGGTGGCCCAAGACCCAAAGCCCAAGTCAAGTGCTGGTCCCAAAGCCCGGATAAATAGAGAGAATGATTACCTAAAAGGTACCACCGGCGCTCTCCGTGGAAAGGAACTGGGACCCTACCACGTACTCACTCCAAGAGCATCACAACATGAAAACTACAATTAAGTATCATGCTGTGACCACGGCGGCTCAGACATGAACCTACCGTTAAAAGAAGAAGATAAGTGTAATGATAATCATGGTTATTGTTATGGTGATGTTAATATGATGGCAACAGTAATGAAAATTATGATAACGACGATAATATTTATACGAATGATTAAAAACGATAATCATGAGAAAGTTAATGAAAAAAAACAAGTAGCTGAGAAGAAAATTAAAATAACTATAATCATAATATTGATAACAATGAAATTAATTACATATTTGAACCCGATAAGAAAAAAAACAAAGAAAGTGAAGCAATAAAAGTGAGATTTCAAAAGGAAAGAAAGAAATAGAACAAGTAAAGAATATATCTCAACATGGATGAACACCAGAGGAAATATGAACACATGTAAATACGTTCTGAACACGTTTGATTGCTGAAGAACATCTCCTAACACGTTCGGACACGGCTGAACACGTCCGAATTCCCCTGAACGCGTTTCGGACACACCTGAACGAGCAACCGCATGTCACTGAGCTGAGACATGACACGAATTCAGATGTGTTCGGAAGCTTCGTCTCCTTCTCGACTTCGACTCCCATTTTTTTTTTTTCATCTCCCTTTCTCGCCCTTATTTCGTTACCTTGATTTCCTTCATTATCCTCTTCTTCTTCTTTCTTCGTTTCCCCTTCTCCCCTTCCACCTTCTTACTCTTCTTTCACATACCATTATTTTTCCCTTTTATTCCTATCCTCTTCTTTCTTCTCGTCCCTTCTTCCTCCCCCATTTACCCACCTTTTCACCCTCTCCCTTTTCTACGTCTTCGTACCCGTCTCGTTCTCCTCACCTTCCTTCGCCCGCAGGCTCACCTCCCTCCCTCCCCCCCCCCACCATTTCAGAGCCTCTGACATGCCGTGCCATTCTGTCACCGTGCCAAGAAACGTCCTCAGTCATGTTATTCTATGCTGGGAGAGATGAGGGGGAGGAGGCAGGAGAAGGGGGGAAGGGAGGGCGGAGGGAGGAGGGTTGAGGTGTGTGCATGTGTGTGTGTGTGTGTATATATATAATATAATATTTTATATATATAAAATATAAAAAAAAAAATAGAGAGAGAGAGAGAGAGAGAGAGAGAGAGAGAGAGAGAGACAGAGAGACAGAGAGAGAGACAGACAGACAGACAGAAAGACATACAGACAGACAGAGAGAGAGAGTATATATATGCGTGTATGTGTGTATCCATAAATATGTAAATAAAGAGGTAAACAGATACGCAGATAGAGATATAAATAACCCACACATACAGATACATTAAGAGAAAATAGTGGCCAACTTGGGAAAGAAAAATACACATCAGTTGCAGATACCTGTTGCTGTTTTTTACGAGCATTCATGATTGCACCGAGTGAGAAGACGGGGGAGGGGGAGAGAGAGAGGAGGTACAGAAAGAGCAATGTACGAGAGAGGGAGAGACGCTTAGCACGCAGAGACAGATAGATGTAGGGCAGGAGAGAGAGAGAGAGAGAGAGAGAGAGAGAGAGAAGAGGAGGGAGAGAGAGAGAGGGGGGGGGGAGGGGAGAGAGAGAAGGAGAGAGAGAGAGAGAGAGGGGAGGGAGAGAGAGAGGAGGAGAGAGAAGGGAGAGAGGAGAGGAGAGAGAGAGAGAGGGGAGAGAGAGGAGGGAGAGAGAAAAAAGGGGGAGGAGGGGGAAGAAGAAAGGAAGATGAAGAGAAAGAAGAGAAGGAAAAGGGAGAAGAAGAAGAGGAGGGGGGAGGGGAGGAAGAAGAGGAAAAAAAAGAGAGAGAGGGGAGGGGGGAAGAGAAAAAGAAGAGGAAGAAAGGGGAGAGAGAGAGAGAGAGAGAGAGAGAGAAGAGAAAGAGGGAGGGGGATAGATAGATAGATAGATAGAAGATAGAGCAGAAAAAGAAGAGAGAAAAGAGAAAAGAGAGAGAAGAGAGAGAAGAGAGAGAGAGAGAAAAAGAAGGAGGGAGAAAAAAGAGAAAGAAAGAGAGAGAGAGAAAGAAAGATGACGTAGGGGTGAGAAGTTACAAATCCTGACTTGCTGCCAAACATTTCCATATTCCTTGCCTCGCAGGTAATATTTTAGCAATGTTTTTTTTATGGGCCATTTTTTTCCATATTATTTAATGGGGAGGTAATGGTCATTTACTCCGGAAAGATCATCAGTAGTGATTCGGGAGAGAGAGAAAGGAAAATAGAAGAGAGGGAAAGAAGTAAGAGTAAAGAAGGAGAGGAATGGGGAGGAGAGTAAAAGAGGGAATAGGAGAAGAGGGAAGAAGACCGGGAAAAGGAGAAAGGATACTAAAAAATAAATAGGTAAATAGAAGAGAGGGGAAGAGGCAAGAGCAGAGAAGGAGAGGAATGGGGAGGAGAGTAAAAGAGGGAATGGGAGAAGAGAGGAAAGAAGAGAGAGATAGGAAAATAAAGAAAAGACGCTAGAAACAGAAAGGGGAAGAGAAGCCAGAAGAGAAAACGAGAAGAAAAGAGAAAAGAAGAGATAAGAGATTAGAGGAAAAGGAAATGAGAAGTAGAGCGAAGAGAAAGGGAATAATAGAACGGGAAGGATAAGAAAAAAAGATAAAAACAAATAGATAAATAAAATAGATAAAAAATAGACAAGGGAAAAGAGGAGAAGGAGGAGGAAGTGGAGAAGGATATTAAAGGGAAGGAGTGGGAAAATATGAAGAAAGAGACATAGAGGACGAGGAAAAAAGAGACGGAAAAAGAGAGGAGAGGGAGGAAAAGGAGAGAGAAAGAGAAATATAGACATACAGACAGGATGATAAAGAACCGAATAATAGAAACATAAATAGATAACGAAGGAAATTGACGCATTTACTATTAACCGAAAGGAGGAGAAAAGAGAATTATAAAAAAAAAAAAGAAATAGAAAAGGCTGAAAGAAGAGAAATTCACAAAGAATAAAAATGCATAAGCCGAAAAAAGGAAAAAAACAACAACAGAAGTCATAGAGAAGAGAGAGAGGAGAGGAGAGGGGGGGGGGGAGGGAGGACCAGAGGGGAAGCGAATTAATCCTTTATAGATTCAGTATTTAATCCCTACGGCACCTAATCAGCGCCGAGGGGGGGGGGAGGGGGAGGGTAATTAGAGGGGGAAGGGAGGGGGGAGAAGGGGGGAGTTTAATGAGAGGGTGAAGGGAGGAGGATAATGAGAGGGGGGAGGGAAGGGGAAGGGGGGAGGATAATGAAAGGGGAAGGGAAAGGAAAAAGATGAGAGAGGTGGAATGGAGGGGGAAGGGGGTGGGGTAATGAGAGGGAAAGGGGAGGGGGAATTTTGAGGATGAGAGGGGGGAAGGGAGGGGGAAAGGGGGTAGATAGTGAGAGGAGGAGAAAGAGGGAGGGTAGTGAGAGGGGCAGGAGGCATGGGGGTAGGAGAGCGGGGGGGAAGGGGGCATAGATGGGGGAGGGGGGAGGAGGGGAGGAAGCGGGCGAGAGTGTCCAGCGAAGAGGAAAGAATGAAGCAAAATCCCCGATAAGCTAAGGTAAGGGGGAAGTGAGGGGAGAGAGAGGGAGGAGGAGAAAAGTGGGGAAGGGGAGAGAGTGAAGGGAAGTAGGAGGACGGAGTAGGTGAGTGAGGGCGTGGAGTAAGGGAGAGAGAGGGAGGAGTGAGGGGGATTTAAGTGGGAAAGTGGAGATATTGAGAGATGAGGGAGGAGGGGGAGAAGTGGGGGAGGGAGAGAGGGAAGAGGGGAAGTGGGTGAGGGAGAAGGAGAGAGGGAAGGGGAGAAGTAGGGGAGGGAGAGAGGGAAGAGGGGAAGTGGGTGAGGGAGAAGGAGAGAGGGAAAGGGGGGGGAGTGGGGGAGGGAGAGAGGGGAGGAGGACGAAGATGAGCGTCGTAACATCCTTTGGGCGTGCCGAGCAATATGTAAGAAGGGGGAAAAAAGGGGGGAGGGGGGGGGGGGGAGGGGAGGGGAAAGGGGGGTGGGTAGGGGGAAAAAGGGGGGGGGAAAAAAGGGGGGAAATAATTTTGGGGGGGGAGGGGGGTGGGGGGGA